>NW_028274813.1:91699015-91850530 GCF_037043125.1 Eumetopias jubatus
CGCTGAGCTGGGAGCCTGATGTGGGACTCGATCCTAGGACTCCGGGATCATGACCTGAGCCAAAGGCAGTTGCTTAACCAACTGAGCCACCCAGATGCCCTACAGCTACTTTTTTTTTTTTTTAAAGATTTTATTTATTTATTCATGAGAGCCAGAGAGAGAGAGAGAGAGAGAGGCAGAGGGAGAAGCAGGCTCCCAAGGAGCAGGGAGCCCAATGCGGGACTCGATCCCAGGACCCTGGGATCATGGCCTGAGCCGAAGGCAGACGCCTAACCATCTGAGCCACCCAGGTGCCCTACAGCTACTTTTTTAACTTGAGAAGATTAGGAGTGAAGTTTAATCGATAAGAATTTTTTTCCATTTCCACGGAGTATCTATTATATTTCCAAAGGGAGTAGTTGAAAGTTGCAGGAGTTGTTCAGCATAGGACGCTCTCTGCAAGGGCTGAGGTAACTCAGGCTGTTACTTCATACACTGTAGTTGTTCTTTGCTCTGTCCAGGATACATTTCTGCTTCTGCCTTAGAACTGTTTTTTTGTTGGGGTGCCTGGGTGACTCAGTCGTTAAGTATCTGCCTTCAGCTCAGGTCATGATCCCAGGATCCTGGGATCTAGCCCCACGTCGGGCTCTCTGCTCCACAGGAAGCCTGCTTCTCCGTCTCCCACTCCCCCAGCTTGTGTTCCCTCTCTCGCTGTGTCTCTCTCTGTTAAATAAATAAAATCTTTAAAAAAAGAAAAGAACTGTTTTTTGTTTTATTTTATTTAGCCCAACATCTCCAGTGTACTTTAAGTATGTGAAGTGTTAAATTTACTAACTAGGCATTTTCTAGGTTTTACACTTTAAATCGGGTAGGGGCAGAATATAATGTCACTAGTCTTCTTCAGAAACTTGTATCTTTCACTCTTGTTTTACATGAGGGAATGTTTAAGTTTTAGATAAAACATTAATTTAGCAAGGTCACTAGTAAAGGACACATATTTCTTACTCATTGAAAAAAATCTGTTTATGAACAATTATTTTCAGGGTTATCTGGAAAGGGAGAAAATACTGAAAATATTAGTGTAGCAAAGTCTAGATAGAATTATATTTTCAAATCTCCATGGTATACATGGTATAATAATATTAATATTAATAAATATTAATCCTAAATATTGGTAAGCCTTTTTATTTGGGAAATCATGAGACTTGTTTGAATTTTTATGTTCAGGAATAAGAAAGTTCTACTTGGGTCAACCTGAGAAACATTTTTAGTTGTGTAAGAATTGCATGTTATTTTTCTATTCTGCCAATTATCAATACTGTTGTAAACTTGAAAATATTAATTGTGCTCCTTTAAGAGCACAGAGAGAGAGAATTATTGATATAAAAAACCTCACTAATATTAGGGGAGTGTCTTGTGGAAGTTTGTAACAGGCATGCCCAAACACAAACAATTTTTTCAGGATTTAAACAGGGTTAAGCTGGGTTTACAGGCTGACTTTTTAATGAGTTTGTGTCAAAAAATTAATAAAGTCATGGTAATTTTGTTTTTGTGTTTTATTTTTATGAGAGAAATCTTACCATAATGATTAAATTTTGTTTTCTATTAAAAACATATTGCATCAGGATGCCTGGGTGGTGCAGTCAGTTAAGCGTCTGCCTTTGGCTCAGGTCATGAAACCGGGGTGCTGGGATCGAGCCCCTCTTTGGACTCCCTGCTCAGCGGGGAGCCTGCTTCTCCCTCTGCCTGCCGCTCCTCCTAGTGCTCACTTTCTCTCTCTCTGACAAATAAATACATACAATCTTAAAAAAAGAAACATACTGCATCAAAAGTCTGGACATTGTGGCAACTGAAATTTTCAGTTGATACAATATTGAAAAAACGATGTATTTTTATTGAAATTACATAGTGAAGGGCCTTTTAATTTATTTAGTGTTTATTTAGAAGAATAAGCCTTACCAAAACATGATGTACTTTTATTTATGTACTTTAAGTATTCTCTATACCCAGCTTGGGGCTTGAACTCACAACTCCGACCCGGAGATCAAGAGTTGCATGTTCTACCTACTGAGCCAGCCACGAACCCCAAAACATGATCTTCTTTTCAGCTAGATAGACATATGATAGCTGTTATCAATAGGTTTACTCCACCAGCTCTTAATGACTGCTTCTCAAAGAGCCAACGATGGATATCTAGCCTCTTGGTCTTTTTATAAATTTTTTATTACTATATCATTTGTGACGAACTGTGCTACTACGCTGTTTCAGAGGCACACTGACAGGTTGTGGCCAATTAGATAATTAGATCCAAAAATCAGTTAGCTGAGTCTCACTGTGCTACTGTCATGTCCAACCAACCTTGATTTGAAAATATCTCTGATTGCAGGATCTAATGAATGACCTCTTAGAGAAGTTATTTTTCTTAACTTTATTATGCTTGTTAGTAAGTTATGTGCCAAATCTTTTGTGGTTTTTTTTTTGTAAGGATTATATTATTAATGATTTATTTCTACCATTTGATTTTTACTCAAGGTTTCCTCAACTGTGAAACTTGGTTTATGTCAAAAGTGTTTTGACTCCAGTTGAGAGGTGGGTTGCTATTATAAAATAAAGGTGGAGGCAAAAACATCTTAGTTTAAAACAAGGAAAACAAAATAAGTACTGTGCTGTAGGTAAGTATACAATTTGCTTGACTGCTTCTGATTCTTGAGAAAAAAAAACCTAAGTAACGTATTTACAATAGGAAAATATATTTTGCTCCTGAAAGCTTTGCTTTTTGGAACTTATTCATAAATAATAGGAATAGTATTTATTCTTTTTTTTTTTTTTTAATTCATTTGAGAGAGAGAGCGCACACAAGCAGAGGAGAGGCAGAGGGAGAAGCAGACTCTCCGCTGAGCAGGAAGCTCAATGCAGGGCTTGATCCCAGGACCCTGAGATCATGACCTGAGCCAGAGGCAGACGCTTAACCATCTGAGACACCGAGACGCCCCAGTATTTATACTTCTTAAAGGCATCTTCCAAATAAATAAAATTATTACCTTTGAGGGTTTTTGTTTTTGTTTTTGTTTTGCAAACTAATGGTATGAAGAGATGTTTTTGAAACATTTGGAGGACAAGTTGTGTGTTTATGTAGGTTAAAAGTTTTAAAAAAATACTTTATTTAACCATCATAATGTTTTCATCCAATCTTTGCTTTACATAGCACCGTGATTTTAACGTTTTTAGCATTAGTGCTGTGTACAATGGCCAGTACTAAAAGTATGGGATGGTTTTCTTATAATTTTAGGACTACTTTCATTCAATACTTGGACTTGCAAACATCAAAAAAGCTATTGAAGAAGCTGAAAGACTCTCTGAAAGCCTTAAACTCAGGTACAGATATTATTATAAAATCTTTAAAAGAACATAAATTTAGAAGATAAAAATAATATTTAGAATTTGTTCATTTATATCTGACCATGCCTATGAATCCCAATTCTTAGAAATAAATCTTACGTTAACTGGAGCACAAAAATTAGAATCTTTTGCCATATTAGCTTTATTGTGTTCATGTGTTACCATTCATATTTTTTACTAAAAATCTAAAAATGTTTAGAATGATAGATTTTTAAGGTAAGCATTGATGTAGTACATCAGAGCTCAGGTTCAATTTTTTTCTAATTCTCTGACAGGATTCTTCAGAAAAATGTAATTCCTCATATGCTCCAGGTTGTAATGTGCTACTAGACACTGGTCTTATGGGAATGAATTATTTACTATTAGTTTTGAACTGCCTAGTTTGCAGTAGCTATGAATGTTTAAAAACAGATCTAATTCTAGTATTTACCATGACTGGCTTACCAGGCTTATAAAGTAATAAAGTAATTAGACGTTAAAAACAGTATGTTTCAATTTTTAGTTATTAGTCATTCTTTAACGAAAATAAAAAGGGAACTATTTTTCTAAATGATTTTTCACGGTTGGATCAATGAACTGTTCCTAGTTATATACATCATAGTTTACTTAGAAATTATCTTTTTGAATTAATATATTCCCTCTGTCCTTTTCAGAAATTACTAACTTGGGGGCTGGGATATGTTAGGGTGGTTGGTACAATTTAGAATCACCATTCTCTTCCTCCTTTCACCAGTTAATCAACTGAGTAGAACAGAATTTCTCCTAATCTTTGGATTACCCTTTATTGATGTTTCTTTTGGAAAGAGAAGTTTTTCCCTACTTGTACTTACCAAAGATACTCCTTTATCTTTTTGTCATTAAGGCCATTTTCTCACTTATTTGTTGTCTTTACTTTTTTATATTTTGAACTATTTTATAAGTGAATGAGTCTTTAGAGTTCATTTTATAAGTGTAAGTCCTTTGAAAAAGAAATTGCAGGAAATTTGGAATTTTTAAAGGTTGAAATTAGTGGGAGGGAAAGAACAAAAAGAGCATTAAACAACTTTAACTTGAGAGCATAGTGTTTCTTTCAAGATTTTTGGGCAATTTGAAATAAATCTACAGAGGGCAAATTTACGATTTGTGGGTTTGTAACAGAACACTGGCAGAATCAAATTTCAGTTGGAGGGAGAAAGTATACTGCCATAAAATACCCCACAGTAGGGTACTAATTTTATGGAACTGGAACTCTTTATTTTTCATGATCATGCCAATGAAAGACATCTTGACTTCTTAACTAGATACGAAGAAGCCGAAGTTCGGAAAAAACTTGAAGAAAAGGACAGACAGGAAGAGCAGCTGCAGAAACAGAAAAGGCAGGAAGCAGGAAGAGAGGATGGTGGCACATCACCTAAAAGTTCCTTGGAAAATGTAATGGATTCCAGAGACAAAACCCAAAAGGTATTTCAAACATATTCGTGAAGTAAAAAGACTGGTTCTTTTTTCAGATGATTTGCTTAAGGCAAGTTGAGATTACCACTACAATGTACTTTTAGGCAACAAGGGTAAAATTTAATGTGTTTTTATTAGAAATTGAATTAAATATTCTAGCTTCATTTGATTCCAGGTTTCTTTTGGAGCTTTACAGAACTCTGTTCTGTGCATTAATTAGTTTTTTGCCGTTACTGTCAACTTGATCAGAGTAGAGCAGTAGAAAGAGCATTTGAGCTGAGTTCCGGTCCCATGTCAAGTCTTGCTTCACCCTTCTAGGACTTCATTTCCTCATTGCCAAATGAAGATCTTGAAATAGATGATCTTTAAGGTCTCTTCTTTCTAATAAATGTAATTTACATTGAAAAAGATTTGGTATACTACTTATTTGATGCCCAACCTTATCTGTTTCTAGGGTCTCATACTCTCTCCTTCACTTTTTCGTCCTTTCTGACCATTTCCCTTTCCTCTTCCTCTTTTGTTCCATTTTATTCAATGACTGCTTGTAATCTAGCCACATCATTTGTTTGCCAAATCTGTGACTCAATCTGTACCTGCCAGCTACCGCTGTCTCTCATTCCTTTCACCTCCTGAGAAACTACTCTTCCTAAAATATAATTTCTTTCTTTTCTTTTGTGTGTGTGTTTCCTAAAATATAATTTCTCATGCACTGTCAAAATTCATGGAAAGATTTCTGCTTTACTTTTTCTTAAGGATTTTGTAGCTTTCAGCTATCATTTGTATGTGAATCATCATCGGTTTCATTAAGAAATAGTTGTTGAATTACTTGTGACATACTAGGCACTATGTAAAAAGAAGTGAAGAAATATGATTTGTTGATTTTAGGAACTCATAATGTAAGATAAATAACACTGCCTTAGGGGGATGTTCTTTTGTAGGTCAAATGGCTGATACAGGTAAATGACAAGACTTCAAAGAACTATATGAAAGGGACTTTAAAATCTCTTCAATTTGTTGCCTTTCCAGCAGGAGAGCCAACTAGTTTTTATTACTTTTACTTTTGTTTAGCCTGTTTATACTGAAAAAAAGTGTAATTAGACACTCTTACCGGTGTCAGTAACCAACTAACATTTGTCACATTTTGTATCTACACCTCCCCCCTTTTGCTAGATTATTTCAAAGCAAGTTCCAGAGGGCATATCATTTTACTCCTAAATATTTCAGTGTGCATCTCAGAGAAAGGGACATACTCTTTATAATGACGATGTTATTTTTTCACCTCACATAATTAACAATAATTCCCTGATATAATCTAATACCCAATCTATATTTACATTTACCCACTGTCTCATAATGATATTTTACAGTTGATTTGTTTGAGTTAGGATTCAGACAAAGTCCACTCGTAGTCTTCTGATCATTTGTCTCTTAAGTTGAGTCTCTGTAGCTCTCTGCGTGAGTCCCCCCTTTCATTTTTTTTTTATTTCATGCATTTGACTTTTTAATACGGATTAGGTCTGTGAAATGAACCAACCACATTCTGTCTTTATCTGATTGTTTCCTCCTTGTATCATTTAATCTATAATTCTATCTTCTATATTTCCTGTAGGCTGGAAGTTCAACCTAGAAGCTTAATAGGATTCAGGTTCAGTTTTTGCTTTTGGCACAAATGCTTCATAGGGGATCCTGTGCACTTCATACTGTATCGTATTAGGAGGCACATTATATACACTTCTTTTTTAATTTTAGTGAAGCTAAAATTGATCACTAGGTCAAGTGGGTAATTGGTTTTTCATCTATAAAATGAGTTAATACCTTACAGAAATATCCCGTGTTGTCTTGGTTAGAAAATACAAATTTGTATTTTTACTAAACTCTGAAAGGAATAGCCGGAATTTTTATTTCATTGTAAGAAATATTGTCATTAAATTAAATATTAAATTTCTGTAACAGTCTGTGCTTTTATATTATATTTAGCTTTTAACTGAAGGAAATTTCAAGGAAGTGTTGCATGATTCTGATGTGCTGCTAGTTATTTTAGCTGTTTTCTGCTGCCAGATAACCTGATGAAGCCATGACTCTTCATCTGTATTTTAATAAAATGCCAGTACTCCGCACACTTCATTTTCTAGGCTTTCAGTTTCAGTGAAGTAATAGAGTTGAACTTTCTGCTTCTATGAAAATTTTTACTTCTATTAAAAAGTTGAAACTTTTTTTTCTATGAAACAGATAAATGGTGAAAAGAGTGAAAAAAATGAGACCACAGAGAAAGGTAAGTGTATACAGAAATAGGGAGTCCTTGCAGGTTATTATTGAGATCTTCTTTTAATCTGAATAAGCTTCAGATTTTACATTGTCTTTGTATGTAAGCAAACAATGTTTGCATACATTTTGTATGTAAGCTTTATCATTTTTCTTAGTCTGTACAATTATATCAAGAACATGTTTATAATCTGCATATATCATGGGGAATATTTATGGTAATATGTAATTAAAAACATCAAAGCCGCAGTTTGTACTTTTCAGTGGTTTTTTTTTTTCAAGCTGTCATTTAGCATAATGGTTAAGAGCATGGACTCCCCAAAGTCAGACTGCCTGGATTTTGAATACTGTCTCCTCCTTTGGATTTCCATGTGATCTTGAGCATGTTATTTAACCTCTCTACCTTAACCCCCATCTGCAAAGTGAGGCTAATAGTAATACCTATTTTATAAACTTATTGTAAAGATTGAATAAGTTAATATATGTGAAACTCTTAGTGACTTTATATAAGTGAACTTTATAAAAGGATATGTGTATTAGCTATTATGACTTACGACTCTAGTTTGTAGACCTAATTATTTAAGTCTTCCCCATTTCCCTCAAAAAAATCTAAACCAGTAATTTGGATGTTATCCATAGGTGGTATTAATACTCCAGTCACAAATATGTGACCTAAACAGCAAAACTCAGTTGCATAAGTTTTCCTCTCTCAGGAAAAGGTTCAACTTAAATGTATGTAACACTAAAATAAATTCTCTATTTAAAATGTTACTGTACAACAGGGTGCCTAGGTGGCCCAGTCAGTTGAGTCAGTTGAGCGTCTGACTCTTGATTTTGGCTTAGGTCATGATCTCAGGGTCATGAGATAAAGCTCTACATCGGGCCTCATGCTCAGCAGGGGACTCTGCTTGAGAGTCTCTCTCTCCCTCTCCCTCTGCCCCTCCCCTGCTCTAGAATAATAAATAAATCTTTAAAAAAATTAAATATTACCATACAGCAATTTAAAAAATAAACAGTAGGGGTGCCTGGGTGGCTCAGTCGGCTCAGGTCATGATCCCAGGGTCCTGGGATAGAGTCCCGCATCAGGTTCCCTGCTCCGCGGGAAGCCTGCTTCTCCCTCTCCTACTCTCCCTGCTTGTGTTCCCTCTCTCGCTGTGTCTCTCTCTGTCAAATAAATAAAAATAAAAAAAAAAATAATATAGTAAGATAATCTTCCTAAAAGCTGTTATTAATTCATTCCAAGATTTGTTTTTATCTATGTTTTTTGTATGTCATCCTGCTTGGGTGTTACTTTTCTAAGTGGTTTGTTCCCAACTTTTTTAGACAATTTTGTTGTCAAAATGATCTTGATGGTTAGAGAGGGAAGTAGGATGGTTATTAGCAGGTGGGTATTTTAGCTTAGGAGATGCTGTGACTACTTTCTTCTCACATCGCACTGCCGAAATAGTTCTTTACATTTTAAGCTCCCTTGTAGTAGCTTTTTATTTTTTTAAATCTTTGTTTGCTTGTTTGTTTATTGATTTTTAAAGTTTTTATTGAAGTATAGTTGACCTTGTTGTGCTTTTTAATCTTCCATTGCAGGTGGTAGAAGCTGGAAGAGGAAGATAGCAACATAATAGATATTTATTTTGCAGTCAGATGCTCTACCACTGAGCTATACCCCCACGGCTAGATATTTATTTTGGCTAAATAGTAAAGGGCTAGAGAGTAAACATTAAGGCTTGGGGATGAGGGATACTGTCATTCTTGCTGTCTCAGCTAGAAAACAGCCATAGACAATATGTAAACACTTTTCTTCAGCTATGTTCCACTAAAAAGAGGTAGCCATAATTTGTCAACTCCTGATGCAGAACACAAATAACAAGCTTTTGGCTTATTACTGTAGGAATACTTGAAAATCTAAATGTTTTTCAAATAGCCCCCATAAGACCTCATCAGAGACTTTAAAAAGAATTTAGAACCTGTCAAGAATTTTTGAACCATAGATGTTTCTTCTGGTTGACATTTGTCAAATGATTTAATTATCAAAAAGAGAATAAGAATATTTTCATGAGATACATATATTAATTTCCTTTATTTTATTCCAGCAACAGAGCTAGCACCAGTGTAATTGTAACCTCAAGAGCAAGTTTTGGTGTCTTAAGCCTTCAGAAACAACACTAACTAGTTTCTTGATAAATGTCAAAAACACAAATTATATTTAATGTTAGTTTAAAAAGTAATAGTATGATGGGATAGCAGGTATACCTAGTACACTTTGCTCTTCTAGAAGAAGAAATGATTGTTCTGTGTTTACTGAACAGAACTAGGTATTTCTTATTGCTTATATTGCCTCTCTTGATTCCAAGGAACAATCACAGCAAAGGAGCTATACACAATGATGATGGATGAAAACATCAACTTGATTATAATGGATGCTCGAAGAATGCAGGATTATCAGGATTCCCATATTTCAAATTCTCTCAACGTTCCTGAAGAAGCCATCAGTCCAGGGTGAGTCATTGTGTATTTAGGTAAAATGGTTAACTGTGGATAGTAGTAAATGTTATTACTTAGCATCCAAGCTATGTATGATAAAGTAGGTTTTTCTCCTCCTGTTGCTCCTTAATGGCAAACTTTACCCTTTCTCTGAAGGGTGGTGTAAAGGACATTCTGGTTTGGCTATTTTCTCCTATTGGTGGCATGTGTAGTCTTATTAGAAAAGAAATGAAGCTGCCTTTGTGTGTCTTCTCTCCTGAGCTTTTTGTTGACTAGTTTCTACTATTATTTTCTATTTGTGAGCTTGTGAAGCATATGCACCAAATTGACTAAAATTGTGAACAAATTGTTTTTTATTTTGAAATACCCCATGCTATTATATGTGGTAAAAGAGTACACAAACACTTTTTTGGGGGGGGCGAAGGCAGTATCGCCGAATGATTCAGTAAGCAGACTCTAAAGTCAGACTATATTCAGATCGTAACTATCTCTTATCAGCTACACTAATTTTGGCCATTGACCTCACCTGTCTAAGCCCATGTTTCCATCTGTAAAATAGGGATAGTAAAACTACTTATTTCAGAAGTCTTGAGATGTTTAAGTGAGAAATTTTATACACACACACTTAGCACGGTGGCTGGCACTAGTAAGGACTTACTAAAAAGTTTTTCTTTTTTGATTAGGCTTTAATCTATAAAATAATTTAAAGTTACTTGCATGGATATATCACATATTAAAAACTGTCATAATAGCAACAGAGCTAAAACTCCATATCCAGAGCTATTTTTACTGTTTTGAGTGTTATATAAATTATATAACCTCTCTGGGTCTTAGTTTATGGGATTGGATTAGCTAAAATCTGTGGCCCATTTTAAGGTCTAACTTAACATTGAAAAGATATACTTTTTAAATTAGGTAATAAAATTTGCATAGTTTTTGGCACATTGTTGATGCTTGACAAATGTTTGACTTGAAGAATAGGGTGCTTTGTAAATATGCTGTTTAAAAGTGAGACTGGAGTGCTTAGTCTAATCAAGTAAGTGTGAATATATCCCCAGGATTTGAAAAGACAAAATTGTAATTAATCTTTGGATGGTCTAATCTGTAGTAACAGAAAGCTGGTGGTTTTTGTTGAGCTTAAGTGTTTCCCAAAATATGAGAAATTTGACTACTGTGAAACTCATGATAAGTTTAGGTTGAAAATTAAAGAATGAACTGCATGCCAAGAAAATTATTCCCCTTTAATTTTTGTTTCAGTCTTTCAGAAGTAATATAAGAAGTCTCAGTTTGGTGTTAGCATTCCTTTTTAATATTTGCTAATCTCCTTTCTTAGAGAGCAGGCCTCAGAACTTTTCATAGGTAACAGTATCTGCAGCTAGCTGTTGATGATTACTATATTCCTTCATTGTCTTTTTTAACATTTTAATACGGTATAGTATACAACCAAAAGTACTCCTATCCTAAGTATTTAGCCCAGTGAATTTTCAAAAACTGAACACACCCATTTAACTAACATCTGGACCAGAAATAGAATATTAGCATCACTCCAGAAGCCTTTCTTTTTTTTTAATTTATTTAAAATTTTTTTTTAAGATTTTGTTTCTTTATTTGACAGAGAGACACAGCGAGAGAGAGAACAAAAACAGGGTGAGTGGGAGAGGGAGAAGCAGGCTTCCCACAGAGCGGGGAGCCCGATGTGGGGCTCGATCCCGGGACCCTGGAATCATGACCTGAGCCGAAGGCAGACGCTTAACGATTGAGCCACCCAGGTGCCCCTGACAGACAGTGTTTTGCCCTGGGTACTGTCTCCACTCCTAACTTCTACTTCCCACTTTTAGCTGACTCTCTTCCTTGCCCCTCCAGAAGCCTTTCATATGCCCTCTGTTAGTCACTACCCATATCCCCACCCACCAAAGGGAACCACCAGCTTCTAACAGAACAGATGTATTTTTGTCTGTTTTTGTATTTTATATAGAAGGAAATATACAATCTGTAGTCTTTTATGTCTGGCTTCTTAAACTCAACTTTGCATTTGTGAGGGCGCCTGCGTGGCTCAGTTGGTTAAGCATCTGCCTTCGGCTCAGGTCATGATCCCAGGCTCCTGGGATCGAGTCCCGTGTTGGGCTCCCTGCTCAGCTGAGAGCCTACTTCTCCCTCTTCTTCTGCCTGCCGCTCCCCCTGCTTGTACTCATTCTCTCTCTCTCTCTCTCTCTCTCTGTGTCAAATAAATAAATAAAATCTTAAAAAAAAACAAAAACAAAACTTTGTGTTTGTGAAAGTCATCTATATTATTGTGCATAGTTGTGGTTCATTTATCCTCATTGCTGTATGCTGACTTATTGTGTGAATACAATATAATTTCCTGATCTATTTTATTTTTATAATTGTCCTTTATATTAGATATGATGCTGTTTTTCCATGTATATAGGAATATACATTTTCCTGTTAAGTTTAACTAAAGGATCACTTTCAATTAAGTAATTAAATAAGTTAAAATATTAAATAATAGGCAAGTTAGAGCAAAATTGAAGCAGCTTGTAAAGGTGATACAAGAAAGACTGAAATTTAGGAAATACTGGTTGATACTATTATTTCCTAAAGTGTTTTTTATAGAATACTGATCTTGAATTTTTAGACAAAGAGTATTTAGGCAGATACATCCCTAGAGTCAGAAATAGTCCTTAAGAATATGACATTTCAGTATTTTTCATTCTTTGTTGACCGAACATCCTTCCGATCACTGTGTATCAGGTGAGAATATTATGAGACAATATTTTATATTTTTTCTCTTTTTCTTTATTTTCCTAGAAGATATAGTAGCCAGTATTATTATATAGGAACGAGGTTTTTTTTCTTTTAAGTAATCCAAACCATTTTGTCTTACTTGTGAATAAAAGTGCACCAGTCCTGCCTTGCCAGTATCATCACTTAAATATTAAAATGCTTGGGTGCTTTGCTAGGGATAATATGGAGTTCCTTACCTGGAGGAGCAAGTCTGTATTATTCTACTATATTATTCATTCAGTCATTCAGCAGATATGTACTGAGCATTAGTTTACTGTGGGCAGGATTGCTATGGTCTAAGTTCTGGGGCTTAACTATTGAACAAAAATTTTGCTTCACAGAACTTGTATTTAACAGGGAGGTGGGGTAGTGAAACAGACCATAACACTTGAAATGTATGTCTGCTACTAGTAAGTGCTGTGGACATGGGTGTGTCAAGTGTGTACACTGGGATAGGTATTAAAATTTTAATCCAGGAAAGCTTCTCAGCAAAGTTATTACTGAGCAGATCTTGAGGGGATAAGGCAAATGAGTGATGCAGTTATCTGCGGGAAAAGGGTTCCAGACAGAAGGGCAGCAGGAGCAGAGGCCCTTAGGCAGGAGAATACTTTGATAACCAGGAACTACAAGGAAGCCAGTGGCTGGCAAGGAGTGGAGTAAGGGGGTAAGTAGTTAGTGATGAGGAGTTGATAAAATAGGATTGGGGGAGAGGGCCCATGCTGCAGGCCCATTAAGACTTTAGGTACGAACTTTTAACTTTTATGTGAGCAAAAGAGGACATGAACAACATGCTTTAATATAGAGTTGATATTATTCACAGTTGATGATAAGAGGCAGCACCGCAAAGCAACTAAGAGCATGGACATGAACCAGATTGCCTGAGTTTGAATTTAAGTTGACTTAGCAGCTGTAACCTTGGGCAGGTTACTTAACATCTTTGTGCCTCAGTTTCTCCATTTATAAAATGGGGATAGTAATGTCTACTTCATAGGATTTGTAGCAAGGATTCAGTGAGATTGTATGAGAACAAAGCATTTAGAATAGTACCTGGCACATAGTAAATGCTCTGTGTGTTTGTTAAATAAACATTTTCATATTTGGCTATTAATTATATAGGTATACGAGAACTGAAGTATAAATGTTACTTAAGTGATCCCCCCCAGTTATTTACATGTGGCTGAGAGAGATGCTCAAATGAGCATCTTTCAGTTTTGGCCCCCTTTTTTGTGAAGGGTCAGAATTGAGTCTATGTCTTTTAGTTTCTAATGATTACTAAAATATATTCCAGTGTTATGCAGAGGTGAAGTTGTTAAACATTTTGGGATATTTAATATCCTGATAACACAGTTTGACCTTAGGAAGAAATGTTTCTTAAAGTTTGCTATGGTGTGATACAGACTAGAAGAAAACTCAGTGTCTTATATTAGTATATTAGGGCCTCTTGTCTACCTTTGCCCATTATTAACATTTCAGAGTCACTGCTAGTTGGATTGAAGCAAAACTCCCAGATGATTCTAAAGACACATGGAAGAAGAGGGGGAATGTGGAATATGTGGTACTTCTTGACTGGTTTAGTTCTACAAAAGATTTACAACTTGGAACAACTCTACGGAGTCTGAAAGATGCACTTTTCAAGGTTAGCAAGTTTCCTTGTTTATTGTAATTGTAAGCCTTATTTGGTTGTTAGAAAGGTATATTGACTAGCTGTTTATCTTAAGGATAAGAAGATCAATCAGCTTTGGTTGTAGATTTTTTTTTTTTTAATTCAGACCCAAAAGACTAGTTTTAAATCACCAACTAATAATAAACTGATCTATATAAAGTAGGATTAGAATTTCCAGGAACATAAATTGTCTGAAAAAAACATTATTTTTTGTTTTAAGAATTAGACTATGGGAAAAAAAAAAAAGAATTAGACTATGAAAACATAAAAGCAAAGGAAGAAGTCCCTAAGAAGAAAAAGATGGGTTGACTTGATAAATAAAACTTTAAGTGTGAAAAAATACCATAAGGTTAGAATGTAGGAGACAAACAGGAAAATATTCGCAAAAAATGTGGTAGTACAGTTAGCCTTTGAACAAGGCAGGGGTTAGGGGTGCCAACACCCTGCCACAACTTTTGACTTCTCCCAAGTTTTACTACTAATAGCCTCCTGTTGGCCAGAAGCCTTACTGATAACATAGTCAATTAACACGTATTTTGTATATGTATTATGCATTGTATTCTTACAGTAAAGTAAGCTGGAGAAAAGAAAATGTTATTAAAATCATAAGGAAGAGAAACTACATTTATAGTACTGTACGTATATTTATTGTGCATATATTTATCTGCCCATATAGGCGGATGGGCAGTGTTGGGACAAGGTTGGTGGCAACAGTGGATCTGGCCCTGGGATGGCAATGTTCCACAGCCTGGTGGCTTCCGCTCAGCAGTGGCAGCTGCTGGGTAGGCCTGCAAGTAGCGACAGCACCCTGGAGCACAGTACAGCTGCCCTGTCTGCCTAGAGGTGTACCACCAGCCTAGGGCTATTGGCAGCTGCAGCCGCACATGTGTGTTCTGGCCTCCAGGAACCACTGTGGCGAGTGATCTGCCCCTGGCCAGGGAGGGTCCTAAACCCAAAGAAGACGAGGGCCGGGAGAGGGGAGTGTCAGGGATGCTGGGCTTCCTGGGCAGCACCGTGCTGCCCTCTGGGTGCATTCCTCCACTTCAGCCCAGCCTCCTGCCCGCCAGCCTAGGGCTTTCAACCTAACCACTCTGTTGGCACACGGTAACCTATAGCCCTGTCCAGTTCGGGGCTGCTGGGGATTGCTGAGGGCTGCTGACAGCCTCGGGAGGTTTCCCCAGGTACTCAGTGGACAGCAGGCACTACCTCTGCACCAGTCACTTTCGATTTGTTTCCATGGAGACTAGAATGGGCAGTTGTAAATAAATGCCCGTGACTTTTGCTGTCAACCCAAAAGAAAAAAAAAAAGTGTAAGTAGACTTGAGCAGTTCAAACCCATGTTGTTCAACAGTCAACTGTAGTTTAGGACAACTAAAATATGAAGAGCTTTTTGCAAATAAGAAAATTATTTAAGATAAAATAGTGTAATAAGTAGTGGACACAGACCTGAATAAGTGACAGAACATAAAAATGATCATCTTTACTGGTAGAAATGCAAATTGAAATAGTGAATGCTATTTTGTTGATTAAATTAACAAAGGTAAAAATAACACCCAGTTTAATTTGTTAAATTATTAAACTGATAGCACTGAATGCTGGTAAGATTAAACTTAATGTGCTGGTAGGAAGGTCAGTTGATATGGAACATTACTCTTCAGGAGGGCAATCTTAAAGCCTTAAAACAATTCATGCTTTAAAACAGGGAATCTAGAAATACACCCAAGTATAGATTGATATATGAAACTGCTAATAATCACCTAGTTTTGACCTACAAAAGTGACAGTTTCATAAAGGTAAAGGTTTCATAAGGTAAAGATGACGTAAATCAGTGTGGAAAAAATGCATTGAAATGAATGGTTTGGGGACAACTGGCTAGCCACTACGTAAAGAAGGGGGACCCCTACCTTACTTCTTAGATCACAGTATATTCCAAATGGGTCATTGACATAAATATATTGATTGAAACAGGAAATACTAGGAAAAACCATTTGTGGGTGTTTTTTATTAACTTGATCCTAAATCAAGACACTGTAAAGGAAGATCTATATATTTGACTGTGTTAAAAATCCCATAAGTAAAGTAAAAGTCAATCAGGAAAAATAATTGTAACATATATGACAAAGAGCTATTTTTCTTAATATTCAGACTACCTTCACTATTTACTAAGAAAATAGCAAACTCTACCGGAAAATGGACAAGGGAGATTAGTTATGTCCTAGAATATCAGTGGTTAATAAATATACTAAAAGATGTGCAGCTTCACTGATAAAAGCTAATTAAAACATACCATTTTATGTCTACCAGTTTGGTAAAAATTATAAAGATTTATAATAGGCATTCTCATACAGTATTGGCAAATATATAAATTGGTATTGTCTTTTTGAAGGGCAATTTGGCAGCATCTACCAAACTTTCAATCCAGCAGTTCTAGTTCTAGTAAATTACCCTATAAAAATACATGGATATATATTTTTAAAGATCATTTAAAGATTAGGAATATATATCAAAAGCCTTAAAATGTTCATGTGCCTTGGCTCAGCAGCACCTCTTCTGGGGATTTTCCCTAATGGAGTTGATTGGGTGCGTGCATATATAAGGATCTTCAGTGTTTATCTCAGCATTGTTTATAATTAATGGGGAAAATAACCATAGTGTATTCCAATGATTGATTCAGTTTGGGGGTGGTGTGTGTGTGTGTATAAAATAGAATATTATCTGGTCATTACAAATGGTGGTATAACTGTTAATAAAAGATGTTCATAAAAGAGAAAAGCAGCAGCGTAGAAGTTTCACTGTTTCGTAAAAATAAAATTTAAAAAATATACATCTGCATAGAAAACCCTAAAATGTTAAAGTGGTATCTTTGGGTGGTTAGGTATATGAACTTTTTTTCATAACTTTCTTCTAAGATCATGGATTACTTGTGTGGTTTTAAAAACCTGATCTATCCATTTTCTTTCATTCAATGCTGAATTTTGAATTCAGCTCTCATTTTTTATCATTTCAAAGATGAATCTTTAAGAGCAGTTTTAAAATTCCAACTCAGTTTTTTGTGTTTTTAACTGTGAAGAGACTGCCGCCATATTAAAAATACTATTTCCTTATTTTATAGTGGGAAAGTAAAACTGTCCTGCGCAATGAGCCTTTGGTTTTAGAAGGAGGCTATGAAAACTGGCTCCTTTGTTATCCTCAGTATACTACAAATGCTAAAGTCACTCCACCCCCACGAGGCAAGAATGAAGAGGTGTCTATCTCATGTATGTATGTGAAAATTTTTGTTTAAAATTGCTTTGGTAAAATAAACTTTAAATTACTTATGTTCTCAGGGTAATGTTCTTGGTTGTGTGTGTACTTGTCCTATTGGATAGCAGTTTGTTTTCAGGCATAAAAAATACAAGATGTTCACAGCCTGGAAGTTAATTCTTTAAGATTGTTGTGGTTGTCACCTCATTTACTGTACATTTAACTATTACGTATAACATGCATGAGATATGTAAATACTATTTATGGGGTTTGCTGTTCTTTGAAAAATATTATTCTTTTGGGGATTTTAGTGGATTTTACTTATCCTTCACTGGAAGAATCAGTTCCTTCTAAACCTACTGCCCAGATGCCACCTCCTTCTGTAGAAGTAAGTGAAAATATAGAATTGATAAATGATCAAGATGAGAGAATGGCACCACTGAACATATCAACTCCAGTTGAGCCAATTGCTGCTTCTAAATCTGATGTTTTACCCATTATTCAGCCAGTGCCTGTTATAAAGAATGTTCCACAGGTATGTTCTTGATTTCTTTTAACTGTATTGTTTCTCTTTTTTTAATATTATATTAAATGCATAGTATACAAATGAAGTTTTATATATAACCTTTTATATTTTGTAAAGAAAAATACCAGTGAAGAGAACTTACATGTTTTGGTTCCTTTTGGCTATAAAAATGTTTCATTATAATTCAGTCCTGTTGCCACAGCAGTATTAGAATAGATAATTCAAAAGATTTCAAAGCCAGCTAGCAGCCCATTTACTACAGGTAGTACCAGTAAAAGACTGTATTACCACAGTAAATATGAACATTTTCAGGGTTTTCTTGTATATAATTTAACCCGTAGTATTTTCCCAAATAGTTTGGCTTAAAGATGATAGATATGTGATATCAATATTTTGCTTTCAAAATAATACTTTTGTTCCATTTCCTTAGAATTTGATATGTAAATAACATGCATGGTTTTTGTTATTGTTACTTTTGTTATTAGTGAAGTTTTATTGCCACACGGTATGATATTAGTTTCAGATGTACAACATAGTAATTAGACATTTATATACATTGGGAAATCATCACCATAAGTCTAGATACCATCTGTCATCAAAGTCATTAAGATATTATTTTGACTATATTTTCTATGCTATACTTTACATCCCTGTGACTTATTTCTTAATTCTAAGTTTGTACTTCTTAATCCCCTTACCTATTTCATCCAACCTCCTCAAACCCCTTCCCCCTGGGCAACCACCAGTTTGTTCTCTTTATTTATTAGTCTGTTTCAGTTTTGTTTTGTTTGTCTTGCTTTTTAGATTACACATACTAGTGAAATCATACAAGTATCTGTCTTTCTCTGACTTATTTCACTTAGCATAATACCCTTTAGGTCCACGCATGTACTGCAAGTGATAAGATTTTATTCTTTTTTATGGATGAGTACTGTATCACCATATATACACCACATGTTCTTTATCTATTCATCTCTTGATGAATGCAAGTTGTTTCCATATCTTAGCTTTGTAAATACTTTAATTAACATGGGGTGCATATATCTTTTTGAATTAATGTTTTCATTTTCTTCAGATGAATGGAATTATCAGAAGTGGAATTGCTAGACCATATGGTTCTGTTTTTCATTTTTTGAGGAATTTCCATACTGTTTTCTCTAGCAGCTGCATCAATTTACATTCCCACCAATGGTGTACCAGATTTCTTTTTCATCACATCCTCACCAACACTTGCTATTTCTGCTCTTTTTGATTTTACCCATTCTGACAGCTGTAAAGTGATACTTGGGAGCACCTGGATGGCTCAGTTGGTTGAGCCTCTGACTCTTGGTTTTGGCTCAGGTTGTGATCCTCAGGGTTGTGGGATCAAGCCCCCCATTGGGCTCCACGCTCAGCATATACTCTACTTAAGTTTCTCTCTCCCTTCCCATCCTCCTACCATGTGCTTGCTTGCTCTCAAAAAAATAAATCTTTTTTTTTTTTAATGTGATACCTCATTGTGGTTTTAATTTGCATTTCCCTGATGATTAGTAATGTTGAGCATCTTTTCATGTGTCTCTTGGCTACTGTATGACTTCTTTGGAAAAATGTCTGTTTGGGTCCTCTGCCCATTAAATCAGATTGTTTGGGTTTTTTGGTGTTGAGTTGTATGAGTTCTTTATATATTTTGGATCTTAACCCATTATCAAATATGTCATTTGTAAATAAATACTACCCTTCAGTAGGATGCTTTGGGTAGCATTGATGTTTTAACAATATTAATTCTTCCACTCCACAAGCATGGTATATCTTTGTATTTCTCTCATCTTTAGTTTCTTTCATCAGTGTCTTAAAAGTTTTTAGAGTACAGGTTTTTTACCTCATGGTTAAATTTATTCATAAGTATTTTAATCTTTTGATTATTTCATTATTAGTGTGTAGAAACAGAACAAATTTTGTATATTGATTTTGTATCCTGCAACCTTACTGAATTCATTTATTAGTTCTAATAGGTTTTCTGGTGCAGTGTAGGGTTTTCTACATATAGTGTCTTGTGATCTATAAATAGTACCAGTTTCACTTCTTCCTTACCAATTTGGATGCCTCTCTTTCCTTTTCCTAACTGATTGTTGTGGCTAGGACTTCCAGTGCTATGTTGAACAAAAGTAGAAAGGTAGGCATCCTTCTTGTTCTTACCTTGAGGAAAATATTTCAGCATTTCACTATTGAGTGTGATGTTAGGTGTGGGTTTGTCATATATTTCCTTATTATATTGAGGTGTGTTTGCTATATACCCAGTTTGTTGAGTTTTTAGCATGAAAAGATGATTATTTTGTCAAATGCTTCTGCATCTACTGAGATGCTCATATGGGTTTTATCCTTCATTTTGTTAATTTATTTGCAAATATTGAACCATCCTTGTATCCCTGGAATAAATCCCTCTTGATTGTGGTGCATGATCCTTTTAATGCATTATTGAATTCAGCTTGCTAATATTTTGTTGAAGATTCTTACATCTCAGTTCATCAGGGATGTTGGCCAGTAATGTACTTTTTTGTATTGTTTTTGTCTGCTGTTGGTATGAGGGTAATGCTGAACTTGTACAACAAATTTAGAAGTGTTCCTTCCTCTTTGATTTCTTGCAATAGTTTGAGAAGAATAGGTATTAACTCTTCTTTGGTAGAAGTCACATCTGTTCCTGGACTTTGGGTTGATGGGAGTTTGTGATTACTGATTCAATTTCATTGCTAGTACAGGTATACAACAGAGATATTGTGGGTTTCTTTCCAGGCCACCACAATAAAGCAGATATCATGATAAAGCAAGTCCAGTGAATTTTTTGGTTTTCTGGTGCATATAAAAGTTATCTTTACACTGTATTGTAGTCTATTAAGTGTACAGTAGCATTGTGACTAAAAACACAATGTTCATATCTTAATTGAAAATACTGCTAACAGTGCTAACTGTCATTTGAGATTTCAGAAGATATAATCTTTTTGTTGGTGGAGGGTCTTGCCTGTGTTGATGGCTATTGATTGATAAAGGGTGGTTGCTAAAGTTTGGGGTAGCTGTGGCAATTTCTTAAAATAAGACAACAGTGAAGTTCTCTGTATCTGTTAACTCTTTCATGAATGATTCCTTTGTAGTATGCAGTACTATTTGATAGCATTTTCCCCATAATAAAACTTCTTTTGGGGTGTCTGGGTGGCTCAGTCATTAAGTGTCTGCCTTTGGCTCAGGTCATGATCCCAGGGTTCTAGGATCAAGCTCCTCATCGGGCTCCCTGCTTGGCGGAGACCCTGCTTCTCCCTCTCCCACTCCCCCTGCTTGTGTTCCTTCTCTCTCTGTGTGTCTCTCTGTCAAATAAATATTTAATAAAAATAAATAAAATTTCTTTCAAAATTGGAGTCCATCCTCTCAGACCCTGCCACTCCTTTATCAACTAAGTTTATGTTATAGTCTAAATCCTTTGTTGTCATTTCAACAGTCTTCACAGCTTCTTCCAGTAGATTCCATTTCAAGAAACCACATTCTTTACTCCTCCAAAAGAAGCAACTGTTCATCCGTGCAAGTTTTTTTGTGAGATAGCAGCAATTTAGTCATATCTTCAGGCTCTACTTGTAATTCTAGTTTTCTTGCTATTTCCACCACTTCAGTCTCGAACTCCTCAGAGTCATCCATGAGGCCTGGAATCAGTTTCTTCCAAAGTCCTGTTAATGTTGAAATTTTGACATCTTTCTAGGAATCACTAGTGTTCTTAACTTGATGTAGAATGGTGTATCCTTTCCAGGTTTTCAATTAACCTTGCCTCCATCCATTGTAGGAATCACTATCTAACCAGTTCTATCCTCACAAAATGAATTTAAGTAATAAAACTTGGAAGTTATCATGACTTCTTGATCAGTGGGCTGCAGAATGGGTGTTGTGTTAACAGACATGAAAACAAAACAAAACAAAAAAAACAGGCACAAAAACATTGTTTTCAATCAGAACTCTTGGGTTACCAGGTACATTGTCAATGAGCAGGAATATTTTAAAAGGAGTCTTTTTCCTGGAGGAGTAGGTCTCATTGTGTGCTTAAAATATTCAGTAAATCATGTTTTAAACAGATGTGCTGTCATCCAGGCTTTGTTGTTCCATTGATAGAGCACAGGCAGAGTTAGATGTAGCATCTTTCTTAAGAGCCTTAGGATTTTTGGAATGGTCAGTGAGCATTGGCTTCAACTGAAAGTCACCAGCTGCATTGACCCCTAACAAGAGAGTAAGCCTGTCTTCTGAAGCCTTGAAGCCAGGTATTGACTTCTCCTCTCCAGCTAAGTCCTAGATGGCATCTTGTCCAATATAAGGCTGTTTCATCTATATTAATTATCTTAGCTAGAGCTTCTAGACAACTTGCTGCAGCTTTTACATCATTACCTGCTGCGTCACCTTGAACTTTTATGTTATGGATATAGCTACTTTCCTTAAATCTCATGACCCAACCTTTGCCAGCATCATTTTTTTTCTTTCCCCAGCTTCCTCGCCTCTCTCAGCCTTCATAGAGTTGAAGAAAGTTAGGGCCTTACTCTGGATTAGGCTTCGGTTTGTGGAAATGTTGTGGCTGATTTGGTCTTCTATCCAGTCCACTAAAACTTTCTCATATAAGTAGTAAGTCTGTTTCATTTTCTTATTATTTGTGTGTTCACTGGAATAACACTTTAAATTTTTTTCAAGAATTTCTTTTCATTTTCAGTTTGGCTGTTTGACATAAGGCCTAGCTTTTGGCCTAGCTCAGCTTTTGACATACCTTCCTCATTAAGCTTAATTGTTTCTGGCTTTTGATTTAAAGTGATAGATGTCAGGGCACTTGGGTGGCTCAGTCAGTTAAGCATCCAACTCTTGATTTTGGCTGAAGTCATGATCTCAGGGTTGTGAGATCAAGCCCCACATCGGGCTCCATGCTCAGGACAGAGTCTGCTTGAGATTCTCGCTCACCTCTCCCCCTGCCCCTCCCCCCCCAACACTGCCTCTCTAAAATTTAAAAAAAAAAAAAGTCTTTAAATAGGGATGCCTCGGTGGCTCAGTTGGTTAAGTGTCTGCCTTCGGCTCAGGTCATGATCCCAGGGTCCTGGGATCAAGCCCCACACCAGGCTCCCTGCTCAGTGGGAAGCGTGCTTCCCTCCCTCTGCCTGCCGCTTCCCCTGCTTGTACTCACGCTCTGTCAAATAAATAAATAAAATTAAAAAAAAAATAAAATGATAGATGTGTGACTCTTCCTTTCACTTGAACATGTAAGAGGCCATTGCAATGTTATATTCATTGGCCTAATTTCAATATTGTATCTTGGGGAATAGAGAGGCCCAAGGAGAGGGAGAGAGACTGGGGAACAGCTGGTCCATGGAGCAGTCATAACGTATGCAACATTTATTAAATTATATGGGTATGGTTCATAGCACTGGAAAAAAATTAAAATAGTAACATCAAAGATCATTGATCACAAATCACTATGACATAAAGTAATAATAAAATGGTTGAAATATTGTGAGAATTACCAAAATGTGACACAGAGACATGAAGTGAGCAAATGCTGTTGGAGGAGTGGCACTAATAGACTTGCTTAAATCAGGGTTGCCAGAAACCTTTAGTTTTTAAAAAATATAATATCTGTGAAGTGCATAAAGCAAAGTGCAGTAAAACAAAGTATGCCTATAATTAAACTGTTAAGATTTTCTTTTCTTCTGATTGAGTCTTAGAAGATTGTATGTTTCAAAGAATTTATCCATTTCTCCTAGGATGTCCGATTTGTTGGCATATAATTTTTCATAATCTTCTATAATCTTTTGTATTTCTGTGGTGTCAATTGTTATTTCATTGATCTTTTACTATTTCATTTATTTCTGCTCTTTTTTATTTCCTTCCTTCTAGTTTGGGGCTTTGTTATTTTTCTAGTTTATTTAGGTATAAGGTTAGGTATTTTTATTTGAGATTTTTCTTGTTTCTTGAGGTAGGCCTATATCTCTGTAGACTTCTCTCTTAGAACTGTTTTTGCTGCATCCCAAAGATTTGGACCATTGTGCTTTCATGTTCATTTGTTTCCATGTATTTTTTAATTTCCTCTTTGATTTCTTGGTTGACCCATTTGTTGTTTAGTAGCTCTTTGTGTTTGTATTCTTTCCAGAGTTTTTCTTACAATTGATTTCTAGTTTCATACTGTTATGGTTGGAAAAGATGCTTGATACGATTTCAGTCTTCTTAAATGTATTGAGACTTGTTTTGTGGCCTAACATGTGATCTGTTCTGGAGAAGGTTTCATGTATACTTGAAAATAATGTATGCTCTGCTGTTTTGAGACAGAATATATTGTATATGTCTGTTAGATCAGTGTGGTCTAATGTGTCCTTCCAAGCTACTGTTTCCCTTGTTTATTTTCTGTCTGGATGATCTATCCATTGATGTAAATATGGTGTTAAAATCCCCTGCTATTATTGTAGTATGATCAGTTTCTTCCTTTCTGTTTGTTAATATTTGCTTTATGTATTTAGGTGCTCCTAAGATGGGTGCATAAATATTTAGAATTGTTATATCCTCTTAACTGGATTGATCCCTTTATCATCATAGGATGCCCCTTTTTGTCTCTTGTTACATACAGTCTTTGTTTTAAAGTCTATTTTGTCCAATAAAAATGTTGCTACCCCAGCTTTTTTTTTTTTTGCTTCCATTTCCATGGATTGTCTTTTTCCATCCCTTCACTTTTAGTCTGTATGTGTCTTTAAGTCTGAAGTTTCTTGTAAGCAGAATACTAGATGGGTCTTTTTTTTTTTATCCATTCTACCACCCTGTGTATTTTGATTATAGCACTTAGTCCATTTACATTCAAACTAATTACTGATGGGTATGTACTTACTACCATTTTGTTAATTTTTTTATTGTTTTTGTAGCTCTTTTCTGTTCCTTCTCTTGCTCTCTTCCCTTGTGATTTGATGACTTTCTCTAATGTTTTGTTTAGATTACTTTCTCTGTATTTTGTGTCTCTATTACAGGCTTTTGGGTTTTGGTACATATATAACACCTTACATATATATAGCAGTTTATTTTAAGTTGATGGTCACTTAACTTCAGGCACATTCTAAAACCACTACATTTTAACTCATCCCCTCCACATTTTATATTCCATTTTTTTTTAAGATTTATTTAAGAGCAAGAGTGTGCGCTCAAGTGGGGAAAGGGGCAAAGGGAAAGAATCTTCAAGCAGACTCCCCACTGAGCGTAAAGCCCGACACAGGGCTCAATCTCGCCACCCGTGAGATCACAACCTGAGCTGAAACCAAGAGTCAGACACTTAACTGACAAGGCACCCCTCCACATTTTATATTTGACATATTTTACATTTTTTATTTTTGTTTTTTATTATAAATATACTTGATTTTACTACTTTTGTCATAATCTCCATAGTAGCTTTAGAATTGGTTGATTCCCTACCTTTACTATGTTTACTTTTACCAGTGACATTTTTTCTTTTAAAATGTTACTTCTAGTTATGGCCTTTTCTTTTCCACTTAACAAGAGTTCCTTTAACCTTTCTTATAAGGCTCGTTTAGTGATGGTGAACTCCTTTAACTTTTGTTTGTCTGGGAAACTATCTCTTATTTAATTCTGAGTGGTAACCTTGCCAGGTAGAATATCCTTGGTTATTGGCTTTTCCTTTCTACAATTTGAATATATCCTGACAATCCCTTCTGGCCTACAAAGTTTCTGCTGAAAAATCAGCTGAGAGCCTGATAGGGTTTCCTTTATAGGTAACTTTTTGCTTCCCTCTAGCTGCTTAAAAATTCTCTTTATCTTTTTTTATAAAGATTTTATTTATTTGTATGAGAGCGAGAGAGAGCACAAGCAGGGAAGGGGCAGAGGGAGAAGTAGACTCCCTGCTGAACAGGGAGCCCGATGCAGGGCTCGATCCCAGGACCCTGAGATCATGACCTGAACTGAAGGCAGATGCTCAATGGACTAAGCCACCCAAGTGCCCCAATTCTCTTATCTTTAACCTTTGACGTGTTAATTATTATGTCTTAATGCATATCTCTTTGTTTTCATCTTGTTTTGGGTTCTGTGCTTTCTAGACCTGGATTGTCTGTTTTCTTCTCTAGGTTAGGAAAGTTTTCAGCTATATTTTTTCAAATAAGTTTTCTGCCCCTTTCCCTTCTCCTTCTGGTACCCCTGTAATGCAAATATTAGTACACTTGATATTGTCCTAGTCATCTCTTAAACTACCCTCTTTTGTTTAAGTTCTTTTTTCTTTTTGTTGTTCAACTTGAGTGATTTCCACTACTCTGTTTTCCAGATCACTGATATGTTCTTCTGCATCTTTTAATCTGCTCTTGATTCCCTCAAGTGTATTTTTCATGTTAGTTACTTTTCTTCTTCAGCTCTGATTGGCTTTTTTATATTTTCTACCTCTTTGATGAAGTTTTTAGTGTATTCATCCATTCTTCCAAGTTCAATGAATATCATTATGACCATTACGTTGAACTCTTTATCAGGTAGATTACTTATCTCTGGTTCTTTTTCTGAGGTTTATCTTGTTTTGTTTTCAACATATACCTCTGTCTCCTCATTTTGCTTGACTCTGTTTCTCTCTGTGTTAGATAGGTCAGCTGCATCTCCCAGTCTTGAGGAGTGGCCTTATGTAGAACGTGCCCTGTGGGGCCCAGATGTGCAATCTCCCCCTGGTCACCAGAACCAGGCATCCCATGCCTTTCTGATGTGGTTAGGTCGAGACTGCTGTAGGCATACTGGTGGGCAGGACTAGTTCCTGGTGCAGATGGCTGAGAGGCCCAATCACAACTGTTCAGGCATGCTGTTGGGTAGAACTGACAGCTTCCCCACCCCAGCAAGAGCTGCTTTGGGGCTGCTGTCTTGTGGCTGAGACACAGGTACCTGCCAGGTGTGGCTGAGCAGGAACACTTTGGATGGGTACCTGCCAGAGTATGCACATTGGGCAGGGCTGATCCATAGGGGAATACCTGGTGGGGTGAATGGTGATAGCAGGGTACATGAAGAGTGTCAGAAGTGGTACCTACAAGCACTTCTGTTCCTGGAGAACATCCCTATAGATCCCTGCCCCTCCTGGACATACCTTAAAATCAGTTAATAACTTTCCTTCACATATGGCCCAGGTGCTTTTCAAGCTGTTGCCTCTGTGTTGGGTCTGGGAACAAGTGAGTTTGTGGCCTAGCCCTTTAAAAGCAGAGTCTCAGGGTCCTGTAGCCCTCTTGCTATCCTGGAGATAAACCCCATTGATTTTCATATCCAAACATTATGGGGGCTCATCTTTCCTATACAGGTCCCTTGGTAGGGGTGCCTAACGTAGGACTTAAACCTCTTGCTCCTCAGGGGGTACCTCCACATTTGTAATTATTCCAGCCATTTGTATATTGCTGTATCAGGTGTGTGGATACTGACTAGACTGTGCCTCTGCCCCCCTACCTTTCTGAACGTGGCTTTTTATTTATATTTTTAGTTGTGGAAGAGCTGTTTTGCTAGTATTCAGATCATTCTCAGAGAGTTTTTCATATTTAGTTATAGTTTTGGTGTGTCTGTGAAAGGAGGTGAGTTCAAGATCTTCCTACTCCACCATCTTGATCCCCTCTCCGACAGGCATGTTTTAGCAATAATTATTTAAATGATTTTAAATAACCAATATGTTACAATAAAAATGCAGCTTTTTTCCTCTGCATTTTACTCAAAGGAAGGTAAACTCATTCTCCCCAATGAATTTTCCAATGAGATTTTTTATAGCATTCATTTTTAATTTTTTTTCAGATACAGTTCAACAGTATTTCACATTTGAAGTGGATGCCATATGATTTGTGCAACAGACTATGAATAGAAAACTTAAGTCATTTTTTGTTATGAAATGAGATGGTTCATTTCTTCTTTTTTTTCAGCTCTAAATATTTCAGACTAAACAGTATTTGATTAGGCAACTTTTCTTAAAACATAAATTTAAGAAATTGAAAAAAGAGCTTATGTTATTGCACTTCCTTAAACTTAATCAACATGTTATTTGAACCGTAATCCTCTTGTTACTTTCTGTGATAGGTACAATTTGTCTAACATATTTTGAGGATTTTCTCTGTGAAAGACAACATGAAGGTTTACAAATATGACTAAGCTATGGATTCTCTCTGATGTTTAGAAGGAGAGACTTACACAAAGACAGCCAAAATATAAGGTAGAATGTCATAATCGCTCTAATAGTCACTGGAGCATGAGCATGGAGAGAAATTTTGACTGAGGGTATCAGAGAGGTCTTCATGGAAGAGGCAGTATTTTTTTCTGCGTGGTAAGAGTACAGTAGGATTTGAGGATTAAAGAGACAAGTAGATTTTGTGACTAAAGGAACAAAGCTTGCTCTGGGTCCAGTGAGTAGCTTTGACATGCTTGAACACTGCTCTCTACTGTCTGTCTAGGCAAGTGTGATAGTAGATAAGACCAGAAAGATGGGCAACAGTCATCAAGAGATACTTGGATCAAATTGGAGTTACCCTGTAGGCACAAGGAAACTTAAAGAATTATAAAGTTGAAAATAACATCATACTTTTGCTTTTAAAACTAGGGGGGAAATGGGTTGAGTTGTTAAAATGGAAACGGAAACATTTATTTTGGATCCTGGCCACCTTTTATTATCCTTATTCTCATAGTGGTTCTTCCTACTTCATTCTCAAATGTGGAAAAGACGAGGAGGGACTAGATTTTTAAAGTGAAGAGGCAAAAAGAGAAGTGAAGAGCAAAGGAATGATTTCTTCACTAAATTCTTCCTATGGTATTTTCTAGTTGCAGAATGTAAATACGTTTTCTAAGAACATCATGCAAGTTGTTACTGGCAGATATTCTTATAAGTTTTTATACTTGTTTCAGTAAATTGTATACTCAAGAAATATGTTAGGGGTTGACGTTTTCTTGCCCCAGCCCTTCGCCAGAGGGGCCGCAGCATCATGACAGGCCCCGAAGCAAGGCAGCGAGTGGCTTCCTGCGCCGCGGGAACGGGGTGGGGTGAGCGCAGATGGAGGCGGATGAGGAGGCAGCCGCCCTCCCAGAGCAGCCGGAGCGTGAGCACGAGCCCGGGGCCCCCAGGGGCCCAGAGCGTGCACAAGGTGCACCTGGCCATCCTCCCGGACTGCTAGGAGCCGCCGGAGGAGGTGCCGGCAGAAGCTAAAGAAGTACGGCAAGAATGTTGGGAAGGTCATCACCAAAGGAAGCCACTACGTGGTCATCAACCTGCAGGGCTACTCCACCCCATTCGGAGTAGCCATCAGCGTGGTCTCGTTCCTCCGCTAATGGGAGCTGCGGGGGCAGACGCACAAAAATGGATGAAAGCTCTGCTCTGGGAGCTGTGTGAATCCCGGACCATTTCAGACCTAAACCCACAAAATCCTTGAAGAAAAACGATGTCTTTCTTCGTTGAATTGGATGGCTGTTATGAATGGCATATCCCTGCCCATCTACTGAGCCTTGCATGACTCTTATGAAATGAGATGGTTCCACAGGTGGCTCCGATGGACAGCCCGGCAGAGAATTAGGCCCACATTAGGTTTGGGATTATAGTGTGCTAACACGGAAGCCTTCACATTGAGGTGGCACAGATGCTTGACAGATAGGAGTACTCTGGGTAGGTAGCGGAGTGGTGATTACAAGGGGGAAGAGGGATTTTGACCTGGACTAAGATGATTTGTTATGTTCTGGAAAGGTTATCCTGACATGGCACTCACAGCCTTGGCTGCCTCGGTTCCGGGGGCAGCAAAGGAGCTGTTTGTCAGTCTCATGCCCCAGCTCCTTCCTCCACCCCTTTGTCACCTGGAATTTAATTACGGGCTTGAGAAGGAAGGAAGGAAAATCTCTTTGAAGGTTGTGATACTCTGAAAACTGTTGATGACGTGTGTGACTATATAAAGCAGATAAAGCTTGTGATTCCCACCCCCCCAACCCCGCCACCCCCGTGACACAAATGTGCAGCTGGCAGTGAGGGAAGGAGGGAGTTCAGACGCAGGCTGGGTGGATTGAAGAGGTTGCCTGTTGCGCCCTGGCCAGCCCAGTCTGGCTTTGTGTTTGGAGCTGCACACCTCAGCTGCCAGGCACCGTCGCCTGCTGACAGCCGTTCAATGCCTCTACGCCAAGCCACCGAAGGCACTTTGTCTTGGGAGAGAGGGAGACGCTATGCTCTCAAAGAAAGTGTGTGATTTAGAGAAGGAGCCAGGAAGTAGGAGACAGGTGTGCTGGAAGTTGAAACAAGAAAGATGGTGGCTAGGAGGAGTGGAAGTATGGGAGCCAGTTCTGGTTTATCAGCCCTGGGAAATCTTAGGTGGGCTGGCTTTCAGCTCCAGGTAGGGACCAGGGATGCTGGGTGGCTAGGGGTGCTTTAAATCCCTCCAAAGCCCATGAGCTCTCACTGACTGCCTTTGTAGCATCCTTTCTTCTTTGGTGCTGCCAAGTTTGTCTGCATCTCACCTGGATTCGGAGATCAGCACCGCATGGGTCCTTGGCTGGACGCTCCACCAGGACGACCCAGAGACTGCCCTTAGACCATTGGCCATCAAGGTGAAAGAAAGAGGAGGCTCCTCTTACCTCTTAACATACCACTCCGCTAACCCCTGTGATAGGCCACCATTCCGACTGTTTCCAGAATATCCAGAAGTCCAAATAGTTGTTACTGATCCATCTATAGGGTGGGTAGCAGCACCTGCATGTTGCCCTAAGTTCCCCAGGCCTTGCAAAGGAGGCCTCAGTGCTCATGCCTCACCGGTCACGCCAACCAGGTGGCACCAGGATGTGGAGAAGCTGGGTGGGAAAGACAGACAAATGGACAGAAAAAGGAACTGGTGTAGGAGAAACTTGTAGCTAGATATTCTGGAGGCTCATGTTGAAGATGAACTTGGATACAGTTCTGCATCATTAATATTTGTGAGGAAAAGAGAAAACGAAGGAAGGAAGGGAGATGTTTGGGTCACTTCTAACAATTTTGTAGGGTTAGTATGCTATTAAATTGAGGTAATCAACATTTAACTCATTAATTCAGTAATTTATCTGTTAGGAAAGTTGTGGAATATTTTGCTCATTTCCTCAGCAACATATTAATTTACTGTGTGTCAGGCACAGTCTTTACCCTTCTGGAGCTTATATTCTAGGAGGGAAGAAAGATTTTAAACGCGTGACTTATAGTTATTTAATCAGGATCCCAATAAGTACTATGAAGGGAAAGAATAGAGGATTCGGACAGCATACATTAGGGAGCTTGGCTGTTTTGGGGTTTTAGGAAGTCTTTCCTAAGGGAGAAATATTTAAGCCACAACCTAAAGTCGTAGTAGGCATTATCTAGATGAACAGCTGGTAAAAAAGCCTGAATTGGGAAGAAGCATGGCATCTTTGAGGAATTAAAAAGGCAGGGTTGGGGGTGGGAACATGGTATGCCTGGTGTGTAGATTAGTCTGAGATAAGATTAGAGAGATAGAGGTGGGACTATGAGGCCACACAGGGCCATACAGGCATGGTAAGGATTTTAGATGTCATCTAAGTAGAGTGAGTAGCTATTTAAAATAGGGTTTTAGAGGCCCCTAGGTGGCTCAGTCGGTTAAGCGTCTGCCTTCGACTCAGGTCATAATCCCAGAGTCCTGGAATTGAGTCCCACATTGGGCTCCCTGCTCAGCGGAGAGCCTGCTTCTCCCTCTCCCTCTGCTGCTCCCCCTGCTGTGCTCTCTCCCTCTCCTTCTCTCGCTGTCTCTCCTACTCGTCAAATAAATAAAATCTTTCTAAAAAATAAAATAGGGTTGGGTGCCTGGGTGGCTCAGTTGGTTCAGCGACTGCCTTCAGCTCAGGTCATGATCCTGGAGTCCCGGGATTGAGTCCCACATCGGGCTCCCTGCTCAGCGGGGAGTCTGCTTCTCTCTCTGACCCTCTTCCCTCTTGTGCTATCTCTCATTCTCTCTCTCTCAAATAAATAAATAAAATCTTAAAAAATAAATAAATAAATAAATAAAATAGGGTTTTACATACATGAGGAACATGGTCATATTTGTTTTAAAATGATTACTCTGGTGACAGTGTGGAAAGAGATTAGAAGGGAAGCAAGAAAAGAGATGGGGCAACTAGTTAGAAACAGTGTAGGGAGGATGTTGGCGTGGACTTGGTTGGTGCTAGTGGAAAGGGACAGATGGAGAAAGAAAATCATCAGACTGCATAAGGGTACGGGGAAGACACATGAAACTCAGTTTTCTGTGTAAGCTACTGTTTGAATAGTGGTTACATCCATGAGATAAGGACCATGTTTGTAGGGGGAATATTGTGTGATCAATTTTGGCCATGTTAGGTTTGTGGTATATATGTGAGACACTGACATGGAGATACTGAGTAGGCAGTTGGATATGTGGAAATGGAACTTAAATTTAGGTATGGCCAGGTCTAGGTTTTATGTTTTAGATGAAGTCTTCCAAATACAAAACATATCATGGTATATTGAAAGTATGGAATCAAGAGGAAGTAAGTGCCAAGTGCCAAGTGCCTTATGAGAAATCTTGACAGACACAAATAGATGCTCTGGCACATGTTGTCTCCACAAAGTGATGGTTCTTTTACAACAACTTGATTTCAAGAACTGAGGTTACATTCCTGGATTTTGACAAAAATATGTTTTGCCCTGTTTTTGTTGATATAGATTGATCGTACTAAAAAACCAGCAGTCAAATTGCCTGAAGATCATAGGATAAAATCTGAAAATAAAGATCACGAGCAACAGTCTCCTCAGGATGGAAAAGTTGTTCCTGATCGTTCCACAAAGCCAGTATTTCCCCCTGCAACTGCCATGTTAACAGATGAAGAAAAAGCTCGTATTCATGCAGAAACCGCTCTTCTAATGGAGAAAAACAGACAAGAAAAAGAACTTCGAGAAAGGCAGCAAGAAGAACAGAAAGAGAAACTGAGGAGAGAGGAACAAGAACAAAAAGCCAGAAAGAAACAAGAAGCTGAAGAAAATGAAATCACAGAAAAGCAACAGAACGCAAAAGAAGAAATGGAAAAGAGAGAAAGTGAACAGGCCAAGAAAGAAGATAAAGAAACTTCAGCAAAGAGAGGCAGAGAAATAACAGGAGTAAAAAGACAAAGTAAAAGTGAACATGAAACTACCGATGCCAAGAAATCTGCAGAAGATAGGGGCAAGAGGTGTCCCACCCCAGAACCGCAGAAGAAGGCAGTGGGAGATGTGCCCCATGCCTCTGTGGCAGGAGATTCAAATTCAGGCAAGGTAAGCAGAAACAAACAGTACAAACTGCCAAGTAAGTGAAATAAATCATTAGATAAAAAGACACCAGGGGCATTCCATAAATAGGACAGACCTTTCAAGTAATTTTCTAGTGGGTGATAGATTTGTACTGATACATCTACATTTGCTTGCCTACTCTCCTTTGGTTGACTGGGAATGGGATTGCTTTTTTGTCTATGAAATGCAATATATTTTTAGCAATTGAGATAACTAACCCACATTCTTCATTTTTATATGGGATGTATGATCAGTGTGGAGGAGTTAGGTGCCAAGTATGTATATGATAGAGCTTGTATCTGCTTAGGATATGTCCAAACTCAGTGACATCTAAATGGCCCAACATTTCTCTTTGTGTATAGTGATTTTTGTGGTCATGTCTATGTCATTTTGTTTGTTGCTTCATCTAATCAATAATAGTGGCAATAATCCCATTAACGTTGCCTTTTTCTGCCCTTGGCTACTCCCCAAAATTCTGGGAATCAATTTTTATTGTTATTCTTCTTTAACCAAATGATGTCATATGTGCTTTTTATTTTTTCTTCCTGTTTTATACAATTAACAGTGCCTTTCCCTTTTGAACAAATAAGTTCTTATAATAGCAGGAACAGTTACAGCCCTTTTTACATACATGTAAATGGAAATACATTTTTGGTAGTGTGAAAATGACTTCGGATAGAAGGCAAAATACCATCTTTACAGAGGGTCAACCTTTATAACTTCTGAAACAGCAGTTCAGGCTTAGACCAAAATTAACAATTCATATTAATGGCACACTTACCCAGGGAACATTTACCTAGTAACCTTAACTATCAAAAATAAAGCTCTCAGGGCACCTGGGTGGCTCAGTCGGTTGAGAGTCCAACTCTTGGTTTCGGCTCAGGTCATGATCTCTGGGTGATGAGATTCAGTCCCACATTGGGCTCTGTGCTGGGCATGGAGCCTGCATGAGATTCTCTCTCTCCCTCTCCTTCAGCCCCTACCCCACCCCACTCACATTTGTGCTTGCTCTCAAAAAAAATATATACTTATATATATGTATATCTCCTACAAAAGCCTTCTAAACACCTAAAGTTAGAGAAATGAAGCCATTGTACTAAAATGCTCTCACTTTATTCATGGGAGACTCGGAATTGTTGAGCTATTACAATTTAAATATTATTCATTGAGTAGCAATTACACACCAAGTATTTTTCCTACATTATCTTATCCTTCTAATGATAAGTCCATGAAGTATTCAGTTTACAAATAAAGTTAAAGCTTGGAGGTTTGCCTAAGAGCCCATATGCAGTAAGATTCCAAAGCCACTTCCTTTCTATCTTGCTTCACTTAGAGGCAGACAGTCATAAGAACTGAAAGCATTCATGTTTCTGGGGTCTTTTAATATAGGTGCCAAATACAAATCTAAATAGCCCTACAAATCTAGCCTTGAGATTATCACATTAGTCTTTGATGTTTCTTATAATATGTAACACATTGAAAAAAAGTTAATATATATATATATTACATATTGTATGCTCTTTTAAAAGTAGGCAAAATATGTAATTTATTCTGGAATTTTATTAAAATTGTCACAAATACTTAGTTTTTACTTTACTGTAGTTATTTTTTAAATAAACTATAAAATTAAAGTGGATTTTTAAAGGAACCTATGATAGATTTTAAGAGGATTTAAAATGGATTTTGTACTTTTGAATATTGTTCTTTACGAACATCCCATAATCTCTTCATTCTCTTCAATATGTTCATTTTGGGAGAACATGACCACTTTGAAGGCAACCAGATCATGTGAGATTACAATGAAAGGACTGTTCAGAGGAGGTCATGGTGAATATACTCCGATGACCAGCAACTTATACTTAGCCATGTATCATGAATCTGTCCACAGCGATTGGCACACTTCCCTCTCCCAACACCATTGATTCATCAGTTTCTTTTCTTCTTTACCTTTAGTGTTAGGAAATCCCACATGGGCTCTATCACCTTTAATTAAAAATATCTACTTTGACAATAAAACTGAATAAACTTTTCAGAGGTTCCTTTTTTTTTCCTCCTTTTATATTTTCAGTCTGATGGATTTACTTGTATTAGCTAGTGATTGACAGGCAAGTTTATATTGGAGGACAGTTAAAGTTTTCTTTCACTTCTGAAATTTTAATAATTTTACAGCTTGTTAAGATTAAAGGACAACCAGAAAGTGGAATTCTAAAGACTGGAACTTTTAGAGAGAATACAGAAGACACTGAAAGAAATAAAGTAAGTAGTAGTTCATTGGGTAGGGAAAACACATGGATTACAACTACGTGGATGTCTTTACCATGTCGTCATCCTTCATCTTAAGATCTGCTTTCTGAGGAAATCTTTGCTATCTTCCATAGCTGTGTTTTTGTTTGTTTTTACATGACTGAGCCATTTATATGCTAAAAGAAGTAGATGTTTTTCTTCCTGTTTAAAGTACAATAGTATATTCTACTCATTATATGAAATTAGAAAATACCTAGGCCTTACTACGTGATCCAGCAATTCTACTTCTAGGTATATACCCCAAAAAATTGAAAGGATCTGGAAGAGATATTTACACACCTGTGTTCATAGCACTATTATTCACAATAGCCTAAGAGCCAAAAGATGGAAGCAACCCAAATATCCATCCACAGATGAATAAATAAATAAATGTGGTATATACATATAATGGTGTATTATTCAGCCTTTTTAAAAAGGAAGGAAATTTGTGACACATGCTACAATGTAGATGAATCTTCAGAACATTTTGCAAGTGAAATTAGCCAGTCACAAAGAGACAAATACTGTGTGATTCCATTTATATAGGGTGGTTGCCAGGTGGATGGGGGAAGTGGAGAGTTGTTTAAAATGGGTGCAGAGTTTCAGTTTTGCAAGATGAAGAGATTTCTTGAAATTGGTTGCACAACACTGCAAATATGCTTAGTATCACTAAGCTATATATTTAAAAATGGTTAAGATGACAAATTTTGTTTTATGTGTACTTCATCACAATTTTTGAAATATTTAGATCTTATAAGACATCTTTGTCTTTGTTTTTATTTGAGTTTTATTGAGGTATAATTTGCATACCATAAAATCCACCCATTTTTAGTTTACAGTTCAGTGATTTCAGTTCAGAGTTGTGAAACAACTATTAACTCAGTCCAGTTTTAGAAAATTTTCATCATAGTGCCCAATTATATTCACTCCTTGTTTTTATCCTAAAGCCACAGGCAACCATGATCTACTCTGTCTCCATAGCTAGGTCTCTTCTGGGCATATCATTTAAATGTAGTGGTGTGTGTGTGTCTGTGTGTGTGTCTGTGTGTGTGTGTGTGTGTTTACATATATATATATGGTCTTTTGCATTTGTCTTTAGTATAATTTTTTGAGATTCATCCATATTGTAATGTGTATCAGTAGTTTATTCCTTTGTATTTGCTGAATAGTATTCCCTTATGCGGATATACCACATTATTCATTCACCAGTTAATGGATATTTGGATTGCTTCCACTTCTTTTGGGCTATTATGAATAATGCTGCTGTGAACATTTGCATACAAATCTTTGTGTGGAAATAGGTTTTCATTTCTTTTGGATTGATACCTAGCAGTGAAATTGTCTTTGTGTTTTTGTTTTTTTAAGGAAACTTTAAAAACCACCATCATAATGGGCTTGTGCATACATACATTTCTCTTACCCTTGCTGGAAATATTTGGACTTTGAGACCACGTATGGTTTTCATTTTTAAATTTGATTTTAAAAATATTAAGGGCAACCAACACAAGGCTCTTTGGTTTTTTGGACAGGTAGCTTAAGTCTATATATGGCACAATTTAATTGATTTTTTCTTTTTTTTTTTTAACCAGGCTCGAGAGCCTTTGACAAGAGCACGAAGTGAAGAAATGGGGAGGATCGTACCAGGACTGCCTTCAGGCTGGGCCAAGGTAAAACTCAAAATTAGCACATAAATAAATAACATGGTCATGTGTCCTTATTTAAAAAGCCTTTTTTTGTTTTGTTTTTTTCTAGAACTTTTCTAATGCGTTCTGTTTCTTCATTATTGAGGACATAGCTCATTTCCCTAATTACAGCGGGGTTAGATTTCTCAATATATTTATTCTGAGATTCTGGCTACAATATATGAGCATTTCTGGCATTGTCATTTAGAAACAGTTTATTTAATACCTAAAGTTCTTTGGAAGTTTTATTATAGAAGTGATTATTACCATCTTATCAAATTATTTTAATCCAAAAGTAAATTTAGCAGTGGAATACTTCTGAGTGACTTTTTTTGTTTGTAATGGTCATTGTTTTTGACCTGTTTTGTTTTTTTGTTTCTTTTCCATCTAAGTTTCTTGACCCAATTACTGGAACTTTTCGTTATTATCATTCACCCACCAACACTGTTCATATGTATCCACCGGAAATGGCTCCTTCATCTGCACCTCCTTCCACCCCTCCAACTCATAAAGCCAAGCCACAGATTCCTGCTGAGCGGGATAGGGAACCGTCCAAACTGAAGCGCTCCTACTCCTCCCCAGATATAACCCAGGCCATTCAAGAGGAAGAGAAGAGGAAGCCAACAGTAACTCCAACAGTTAATCGGGAAAACAAGTAAGTTTATTCTAACTCTTAAAACTAGAAAAATCTGTTATATTTGAAAACTTCTACTCTAAACATACAAGTTTATTAATACCAGGGAGTCAGAAATTTCTGAGGATGGCTGTATCAGCCATTGTTATTTAGCACAGAAAAAAATGAATGGATTAAATTCCTTGGTTTTTATCCCAAGTGCTAACTTAAATATATCAGGGAAGATTATTATAATAAGTGTTAATGTAGATATAAAAGAATATACATTATTATATTTTAGGGTAGCATGGTATAGACTACCTAGAAGTTTTTCATAAATCTCCATGGTTCCTAAATTTCTCTTTAAGGACCATAATCTATAGGATTGTTGAGTTTATCTTGTTGCAGCTCTCAAATTCCAAACTTTTTTTTTTTTAACTTCACCTGTACTGTGGAAGCAAACTTAAATAGTATTAAAATAATAGGTATTGTGTGTATCAGCTCCTAATCCTTACTCTGCTCTGTTTTTCTTCATTGCATTTCTGCTATTCACAAGTAGTGAATGATCAGTAGGTTCAATTATTTTTCCCAAACCAGCATCTCATTTAGATGTATTCCTGGTGTGATCCCTCCAATGCTCCTGACTTAATGATTGATAGGATTATGAGGAGATAATTGTCAAATCTACTTATCACTTCTAATCTTTACTTTTAGGGGGAGGGGTATAGATGGAAGTACAAATAAATGGGTTTATATTAGGGCTAACTATTAAAACTGGTAAGATTTAATTCCTTCTTGAATCATCATTCTTATTAAAGTTTAATTTGAAGACTTGAAGTTTTTGAAAACAATCACACATGCAGTTTATGTATTTTTATATGTGTTCAACAGAGGAGTACATGAATGCATACACCAGAGCACATGTAAAGAAAAGCTGATTGAAACAGTTTAATCTGTTCTTAATATTCCTTTCAGGGGTGGAAGTGTGCTTAGGATCAATAATAAAAGAAATATCAGTTAAGATTTTTCTTAATGCTATATAGCAGTTCTAGAAGCTCTGCATATAAGTCAAATACACTAAGTAACAGAAGTCTTAAAGACATTCTCTAGTCCAGTGCTGTTCAGTATGGTAATGGTTATTTAGAATTGTAGCAAATGTAACTAAGGAGCTGCATTTTTAATTTAAAATTTAATTAGCTACCTGTGGCCAGTGGCTACCACATTTGTCAGCACACCTCTGTGTTTCAGGTAATAGTACCCAAATAATCCCTGCCTCTTTTGATATCTATTCCACATAATAAGCTTTTTATTCTTTGGCATTCTGGTTGAGCTCAACATTTGGTAATGCTAAACTTCCTAGGATTATTTAAAGGAATTTGAAAGAGCCTTCTCTACCAGAAGACTACCTGTTCATGAGAAGCCAGGGAATCTATCTCAAGGTGTAAGAACCATAGACCCAAATAAGAGGTTAAAGATACTTGTTACGGGGCGCCTGGGTGGCTCAGTCATTAAGCGTCTGCCTTTGGCTCAGGTCATGATCCCAGGGCCCTGGGATCGAGCCCCGTGTTGGGCTCCCTGCTCTGCAGGAAGCCTGTTCTCCCTCTTCCACTCCCCCTGCTTGTGTTCCCTCTTTCACTCTGTCAAAAAAAATAAAATCTTATTTAAAAAAAAAAAAAATACTTGTTTCTTGGGAGGGTCACAGAATATAACCGGAGTTACCTAGATAATAAATGTCTTGTAAAACCCAGTACCTTATGACTTATTAACTATTTACAAGATTACTGTGTCCTCTGGTACCAGTACTGGAGTTTGCTACCATTTGTAGTATGAACCTTAATTTTAGATGCTATGCATTTTAAGACATGGTGTACATTTTTTCTTCCTCAGGCCCACATGCTACCCTAAAGCTGAGATCACTAGGCTTTCTGCTTCTCAGATTCGGAACCTCAATCCTGTTTTTGGAGGATCTGGACCAGCTCTCACTGGACTTCGTAATTTAGGAAATACTTGTTATATGAACTCAATACTGCAGTGCCTATGTAATGCTCCACATTTGGCTGATTATTTCAACCGAAACTGTTACCAGGATGATATTAACAGGTAAAGAAATTTCATACTTGTTACAATATAGTATTAAAAGGTTGATCTAACCACACTTCCTTACCACCCAGCTCCAGAGAAGTCACATGAGGAAGGGGGAAAAAAATATCTTTATTCTCAAGAGAAATTTGAGAAAAGCCTTCTCTGGTAAAGGACAGACAGGAGAGGAGCAGTGCAAGAGGGCAGAACCTCAGTCATCAGCTAGAGCCTGTTGAGGAGGAGGAGGAAGAGGTGGTGCAGGGTTCGCAGCCCAAAAGAAGCAAGTTGGCAGGGTATAATCAAAGTAAGATTCAGATGAGGATTTGGTAATAAACCTGTGAATAAATAAATACTTTACTGTTGGGTTACAGTATGTGAAGAATTTAATATTGACCTCAAGAACCAACCCACTGTACCTTGACTTTCAAAAACTTGGTTTTTTCATAACTTTATTTGCAAAGGTCAAATTTGTTGGGGCATAAAGGTGAAGTGGCTGAAGAATTCGGCATAATTATGAAAGCCCTGTGGACGGGACAGTATAGGTATATCAGCCCCAAAGACTTCAAAATCACCATTGGGAAGATCAATGACCAGTTTGCAGGATATAGCCAGCAGGATTCACAAGAACTGCTTCTGTTCCTAATGGATGGTCTCCATGAAGATCTAAATAAAGTAAGAAATTTGATTTTTCTAAGTTGTAAAGGCTCTTTAGGGTGCTCAACACTGTAATTTTTATAGCAATTTAAAATTATAGTTGGTGATTATTCATTGCTAGTTTTCAAAGCTAGTGACTTTGTACTAGGCAGGGAACTATAAAACATATCTGATAGGTCTAATATTTTAAAAGAAATACATAATTTATATTTGCTTACTAAAATGGTAGGTTGTATTGTGAGAAATTTTAAATATTGAAATAGTTGTTAGAGATAACTGTGACCACATGTATGTGAAAGTAAATTTAAACACAAATTTTATACAAGATTAGCTGTAGACCACCTGAACATCTTATTATTTATATATTTTGTATATATCATTTTTATTTTTTTTCTAAAATAAGAATTACCACATGTAACCAGAGGATTCATGTGAATAGTTACTGAGGCATGTATCTCTTAGTTAACCTTTGTTGTTACCACTGAACATACATACACACACACACACACACGTGTATAAATACGTATTTTGTGTGTATGTGTATGTGACTATATATAAAGTATATGTGTGTATCCATCCATGAGCCTAGGACAACGAATTCTGTCTAGTTGTAGCCCTAATTCCCAGATATCCTCTTTTCAAAAGCAAAATTTTCAACATAAAGTTAATAAAATACATGTTTATTTAAATTCTTAATTCCAGTTAATATTAGTTTCAGGTATACAATCTAGTGACTTCCATACATCACCCGGTGCTCATCATGCCAAATGCACTCCTTAATCTCCATCCCTTAAGAAAATGTATTTTGTTAATTTCTGTTTAATAATACAAGTCCTACGAGGCACCTGGGTGGCTCAGTTGGTTAAGCATTCGACTCTTGGTTTCGACTCAGGTCACAATTTCGTGGTTGTGGGATTGAGCCCCACACTGGGCTCTGTGCTCAGTGCAGGGGCTGCTTCAGATTCTCTCTCCCTGTCTTTCACACTCTCTCTCTCTCAATTAAGTAAAATCTTTAATAAATTAATTAAAATAAGTCATAGCCTTCGGATAAAGTAGGGTTGGGGGGGAGGATTTTTGGCTAGAATTTTTTTGTAGTACTTAATGAGATTAGAACTCCTTCATGAAAGGAAGCAGAAGTGTTTCTAAATCTACAAAGTGTATGCCATATATTCTTTCAATTTTATATTTGAATTTCGACTTTGAGATATTAATATAAATTTTAATATTAATCTTATTTCCAGGCTGATAATCGGAAGAGACATAAAGAAGAAAATAATGATCACCTTGATGACTTTAAAGCTGCAGAACATGCTTGGCAGAAACACAAGCAGCTCAATGAATCTATTATTGTTGCACTTTTTCAGGGTCAGTTCAAATCCACGGTACAGTGCCTCACCTGTCACAAAAAGTCTAGGACATTTGAGGCCTTCATGTACTTGTCTCTACCCTTAGCTTCTACAAGTAAATGTACATTACAGGTAAGCTCAAAGGAAAATGATTTGTTGAATAAAAGTTGTTTATGCATACAAACATATACTTTATTCAGTAACTTCTGCTCTTCACCCCTATGACGTTTTATAGGTAAAATTCCCACATTTTGTTTTAATTATATCTGTGTATATTAGAAAAATTTAAAGATTTTTTTAAAGTTTTCCTTTTTAAAAGATATTTTCCTGTTAAATATTCTTTCAGAATTAAATGTTTTTTAAAGCTTGCACTTTGAAGTTTGAAAATTGTATAGTGATTTTAACTTAGGTTCACTTTTATAAGAATTTGCTCTACCTGGGGATCAAATAGCCTGTTTTCCTCACAACAGTGTAATTTAGCTAGCTTGTTGATACCTTTGTGTTCGCTTCCTTGAGAATGTCCTTTCTTCCAGCAAGACTTCCAGAGGCACTGGGTAGAGCGCAGACATGCAGGACTGCTTCCCTCCGCCCCTGGCAGCGCTCACCAACACACTGCACTCTTGTTACTGTCGGCTCTCCCCTCTGGGTGCCCCACTAGGTCATAAACTTTAGGAGTGGACTCTTCTTCTAGTTCACTGTTGTATCCCTCATGCCCAGCAGAATAACTTCTTGAGTAGATGCCTAGTGATACTGATGAGTAACTACTACTTGTTTTTGCCTCCAGGATTGCCTTAGATTATTTTCCAAAGAAGAGAAGCTCACAGATAACAATCGGTTTTACTGTAGTCACTGCAGAACTCGACGGGATTCTTTAAAAAAGATAGAAATCTGGAAGTTGCCACCTGTGCTTTTAGTGCATCTGAAACGGTACAGGAAACAAATTTTTCTACAATAGTAGATGAAGGAATTCTAAGTCCTTCATTTTATAAGTCATTTTGTTGTACTGCCTGCTAAAGATGCATTACAAAGGAAGATTATCTCAGGGAAATAAGGCAGAAATGAGAGACTCCTTACTTAGTGTTTGCAATAACAGAACAAAATGATAACATGACTCTTTCATGTAATTTCATCTTCAAAAAAATGAAATTATTGCATTTCAAATATAGAATTTTACATCATTATAAAACATCAAATGAAAATGTATTTATACAGTAGAACAGAAATGATTAGCCAATAAAATTTATCAAACAGTAAACTAAAAGAATCCTGTGCTGAAGATGAAATATAGAATGTTTTTTAAAGATTTATTTTAGAGTGAGTATGCACATGCAGAGGCAAAGTCTGAGAAGGTTGAGAGTCTCAAACAGACTCTGTGCTGAGCACAGAGCCCAACACAGCGCTCGACCTCACGACCTGAGATCACGACCTGAGCTGAAATGAAGAGTCGGGCACTTAACCAACTGTGCCACCCAGGCACTCCTGAAATATAGGTTTTTAAAATGTAGTCTTAAAGATGTTAAGGATGCCATTGTTGGGTGCAGACATTTTTGTCCAGATTTTTCCCTGGACCTGACCCTATAATAGAAGAAATAAGAGCAGATCGTTGTAAACATATCCCAGGTCTTTTGGTTTTTTAAGTTTAATCTTTTTATTGAGAGCTATAATTTGTTTCAAAGAATATTAATTTGTTTCATTTTGTATTATTGGAGATTCTTTGGCAGTTACTATAATTTCAACATTGATGTGTTCAGATTCCTCATGTAAATTTTCTAACAGAAGCTTGTTTAGTTTTTTTTCTTGAGGATTGTAGAGGTATAAACATTCTATAAATGATTACATATTTAATATAAATGGTTCAGAATTCAGTTTTTGAAAATTAACTCTGAAATAATATAATAATATATAATATTATATTACCATATATAATATTATACCAGTATTTTGGTGTTTAAAGGAGCAGAGTATGTCAGGACAGTGGAATGCCATTGCAGTTTTCTCCTGCTGTGCAAAAAGAGTATTCCTGTGAAATCTTTCATAAGCCAAAATGGTAAAAAGCAAAGAAGCAGTTACCATTAATTTATAGGGAAAATCTTTGAACATTTCCAGACCCCCAAAATAACCTTCTCTTGGGCTTTTCTGATACCTTAGGACACATCTTGCTAACACAGGTGCCAACAGACAGTTCAGAGCTGTGGCAGCTTGACGCTGAGTATTCCGGGCAGGACCTTGGTGGTAGCGCTCTGGCCACTCGGCAGGGTGCCTGCCGCCTCCTCCAGCTTTACTGCAGAACATGATGCCGCGTGCTGTTTTCACTTTGCACCTTTTTTCTTAAAAGCAGAAATCCTCTTCAGATTTCTTTTGGTTAGCAAAAACAGCTACTAATATGTCTTCCCTAAAACGAAGCAGTGTCACGCCAACTTTTGAAAAGCAGGGGGTATCTGCATGGTCTGTGTGCGCATAGTTTCCAGCTCCAGTGTCCCCAACAGTACAGTCTTAAATGTATAGAGCAGCTCTCCTCAGTCTTTCTTCTGTACTTGTGTGGTGACTAGCATTATCAACATGGGACTTCACAGCTTATTACCTTTGTAGACTCATCTAACAGTTCTAGCCAGCTTAGGGATCAAGGGACCAAGGTAGGACTCTGTCTCTACACCCCTTAGCTGTTTGACTTAGGGCAAGTCATTTCATATCTCAGTGCCTCAGTTTTCTCGTTTGTAAGGTGGAAATGAAGCCAAACATCTTTACAGGTCCTTCCACTACTGAAATTCTGAGTGTGTTTGAAATGGTTTATGATCCTGGCTAAAATCTAGAATATTAAGGAATGAATTAGAGGCCTTCTGATATTTTTGGTCTGTTGGTATAATTGCTGTTATGTTTTGCTCTGCAGTTTTTCCTATGATGGCAGGTGGAAACAAAAATTACAGACCTCTGTGGACTTCCCGTTAGAAAACCTTGACTTGGCACAGTATGTTATTGGTCCAAAGAACAATTTGAAAAAATATAATTTGTTTTCTGTTTCAGTAAGTATCTTGTACTAATTTTCATATTTTGCTTAGAAAGAAAAAGTTTCAAGTGGTTCCTTACTATATAGGAAAATAAAGCTTTGAATTATTTAAAATATGTTGAATATGTTGATAATTTCATTTTGAACTGATTTTCAATCTCGTTTGGCACAGAATCACTACGGTGGGCTGGATGGAGGCCACTACACTGCCTATTGTAAAAATGCAGCAAGACAGCGGTGGTTTAAATTCGATGATCATGAAGTTTCTGATATCTCTGTTTCTTCCGTGAAGTCTTCGGCAGCTTATATCCTCTTTTATACTTCATTGGGACCACGAGCAACTGACGTAGCCACATAAGGAGAAGTAGGTTATAAGCTAGTTATCTTTTAAGAGGCTGAGCAGCACAACTCTTGACATACTTACAAAGATACTGGATAGCTATAGCTGGCCCTCTAGAGGAATCCTAGGACAGTGGGAGCTGTGTTACTATCACCATATATTTTAGGTCAGTGCTATTATCGAAAAACTGACTAATATTTAACAAGTATCGCAGTAAGCACTCCTTACAGGTACCATTTATTTCCAAACCTTTATAGTTTACTCCAAAGTTAAAGTAATTAACTAGCTAAGCATTATTATTCTATAGCATTCTATTCTAAAAACCATTATATCCTTTATTTTCCTTTTCAATGTATGGCCTTTTCACATTTCTAAATCCCAGCTTGATCTATGAATACTCTAAAATGATGTAAAGCAGATAGGAATGTGTATATATTTATTGCACACTTGCACATCAAATCAATGTACATAGTATAATATGTGGTCCTTTTGTGAAGCCTAGAACTCAGAGGTTTGTTTTTCTTTTGGCCTATTCTGAGTAACTGCAGTGCTTTCTTAGGGAAATGACAGGGCAAAGCTATTTTTTTGTTGGCTTTGGGCTGTATTTGTGCACTAAATCTTTATTCTAAAAAAAAAATAAATGGAAATTTTTCTTTAATTTTTTAAAATGAGAATTTTCATTTACACCTACATTAAAATCTTAATGAGAAAAATAATTTAAAACCCTGTAAGTGTTCTGTCTTTAATTTTATATTAGCAAACCATTTTATATACACACACACACACACACAAACACACACACACACACACACACACACTTTATCCTACTATATTGACTTAATATTTAGTTCATTTACCCTGTTGCATTAGGACCTGACTTTACTCTGCCTTCAACTTGATCCAAAACTGCATAGGATTCTCAGAGTTGGGAGTCAGAATTAAAATAGAAGGGGATAGGAATCAGACATGACTGCAAAGTGAACTGCATTAAGAACCACACCTTTACAAAATGATGTATTCAAAGAGATAGAGGAGCTTAGAATTTATTATTACCTCATGGACTTAGGTGCTATAGATGAAATAAATAAAAACTCTCCATATAAAAATAAGATTGTAAAAGGTGCTTCTGAAAGATGTCACCATTGGTGGACTGTCAGGGAGAGGATGAAAGGATGGGTTTTGAATTGTGAGGTTGGCAACCTTTCATGTTCTGCAGTTGGTCTAAGAGACTTATTAGAGTTCTTGGCTAAATTGATAAATATTTTAAATCATATTCTTAAGGTCACAGAGCCACTTGAACAAAACTTACTTTGGTTTAGCTCCATGAAGCATCTTTGGAAAATAATTTGGTGGATATATGTAATTGAGATACTCTATGATAATTCACCTTAATAAACATTGAATTTTGAAGCCTGAAATTGATACATAATTTGCAGTGCTTTGAAGGCCCCCATTGATTAGAATTTCATTATTTTCATGCTGCCTTTTTTGGTAGGCCCAGACCTATCTTCTTTGGTAGAGCCTTATATAAAAGGGTACACAATATACCAGAAAGACTTAAAAATGTCAGTGATGCAAATAAGTTACAAGAGTTTAATGACAAAGCAAAACTTAAGTACCAGTTTCTGATTGCTTGTTTTGCAATTTTCAGGAAATAGCATTTTTCCTAGCTCTTGCATTTTCTTATAGAAAAGGGCTGGCAGCTATAGAACAGGAGATAGGCTGTAGCAGTTTGAACTGAAGTATCTGGAATCTCACTGACTCGTGTGTCATCAAAGCTATACCAGGCCTCGGTCACTGAGTTCTTGCAGAAAGCAGTGTAGTGGCCACCATCCAGGTCACCGAAGTGGTTCTAGGGGAAGAAGGAATGTCGGACTTAGTATTCACATGCAAATAATTCTGTTGGAACAAAAAAGGTAGGGCCAAGAATATTTTTCATAATTGTCCCTTACGCTAAGTTAAAAGGAAGTAGTAATATTGTTAAATCCTACATATGGCCTAACTGCTATATTATTTTTCATTCATTGAACTGCTTATATATTGGGCCCATTGACTATGTAAAGAGTCTGTGAACGAAATAGGATAGTATTTGGCAGCATCGAATATCATTGAATACTGAGCACCTGCTACACATAAAGATTAAAGGAAATTATAAAATAAGAAGAGTGCTCTTTCCTAAATGAGCTTACAGTTTAATTTTGAAGATAGGCTAAGGAGAGACATGAAAAAAAGACAGTTAACGTTGGGACAAGACGTTTAAACAACTGCATATTGCTGCAACACAATTTGAGGAGCTTGGGCAGCAACAACCCCCTTAGTCATGTAGCATCCAAAGAAGAACCTGTTCCATTCTCTTTTTCCTATGTCTTTCCTAACCCAGTAAAGGAATGTTTGAGACAGATGCTGGAGAACCCCACTTCTCAGAAGATGGACGGTGTAGAGCAGGGGTAACAAACCAGTTGCCCTTGGGCCAAATGCAGCCTGTTTTTGCATGGCCTGGGAGTTAAGAATGCATTTCATATTTTGTATGGTTGAAAAATAAAAATATTTTGTGATGTGAAAATTATATAAAACTCAAATTTCAGTAAATAAAGTTTTATGGGAACACAGCCATGCTCATTCATTTTATGTTTCTCAGTGGCTGCTTTCACAACACAACAGTAAAGCTGAATAGTTGCAAAAGAGACCATATAGCCCATGAAGCCTAAAATATTTACTATCTGGCCTTTTACAGAGTAAGTTTGCTGACCCCTGGTATAGAGGAAAGAAGATGGATTTTTTTTTTAAGGTTTTATTTATTTGTCAGGACAAGCAGGAGGTAGCGGCAGGGAGAGGGAGAAGCAGGCTCGCCCCTGAGCAGAGAACCCAGTGCTGGGCTCCATCCCAGGATCCTGGGATCATGATCTGAGTTGAAGGCAGATGCTTAACTGACTGAGCCACCCAGGCGTCCCAGGAGATGGATTTTTATAGTCAATTCTGACTGTGAATTCAGTTCTAATACTGCACAATGACCTTAAGGAAATTATTTTAACTTTCTGAGCTTTAATTTCCCCATCTATGAAAATGGGGTAATAAGACACATCTTATACAGCAGTTATCCGGTATCTTTGATATTATAGAACTAACACATAGGAGGTACTTACTAAATGTTCCCTTAGACCTTCATTTTCCCTACCTCTCACGTTACATGTTACAAAAATATCTCAAAGCTGACATTTAAAAGATCCAAGCTCTAGTCCTGGTCCTTGCCCTGTGACCTTAAGCTGACATGCTTCAGCTTCCTCATTTATAAAATGGTGCCCATGATAGTATGATGTAATTGGAGAAAAAGACATTGGGTGGATATGTTAGTATCCAGAAGACGAAGTATTCTTGTTCTGAATGGATCAAACTAATCACAGCTGGAGTATTGTGTTAGTTTGGATAACTTTATGTAAAAAAATTTTTTTTGACATAATAGAAGCTAAAGCATCTTTCTAGAATGAAATTTCAACAGTTAATGGCAGACAATTTGCATGAAAGCCTTGGGTACAAAACTAAGGAAAGCTGGATAAACTTGGTAAACACCCTTTGAAATGCATGGCTGATACTAAAAGATTTTATAGTGAGTGTAATCCCCAGGGACCAAAAATAGGAAATAAAAGAATAGCCAGATATGTGTTTGATACCATGACTGCCTGGGCATAAAGACAGTTCCTGGTCCCTGGAACCAGGGTGCCCGGATTTCAACAGTTCCACAAGCACAAGAGGTAGTCTTAGGTTTCTGCAAGGCGAGGCTTTGGATTGAGAGCCATACACATAGCCAAGATTCTTAAAGAGACTCACCCTCAGTAAAGAATAAACTAGTACTTGTCTTAGCTTATGCTCTTGGTGCAGAGACTAAGTCATTCCGGGAATTTGTTACCACAGACTTACTGGAGATTCAAAATTACACTACCTACATGGCCTCAGAAGCCTGTGAATTTATTCTGGGGGTTATTTTGAGAATTATTTGGGTGACATTTGGCAAAAGGAAAGAGAATTACATTCTGTTTCCAGATAGGTGTGCCTAATTCATGCTGTATGGGATACATACATATAAAACTGCAATGATGTTCAGCTCACAGTTCGGAATTACAGAACACACATGGAAACAACCTCCCATGAGTAAAAGTCAGAAGGCAATAAATGGCATGATTAACAACCCCTCCCGAGGACTTTAGATAATAGATTTACCAAATAAAGACTCCAAAAAAAAGCATGATTGATAGGGGCGCCTGGATGGCTCAGTCGTTGGGCGTCTGCCTTCAGCTCAGGTCATGATCCCAGGGTCCTGGGATCGAGCCCAACATGGGTCTTCCTGCTCAGCGGGAAGCCTGCTTCTCCCTCTCCCACTCCCCCTGCTTCTGTTCTCTCTCTCGCTGTGTCTCTCTCTGTCAAATAAATAAATAATCTTAAAAAAAAAAAAGTGATAAGGGTGCCTGGATGGCTTGAGTCAGTTAAGTGGCTGCCTTCAGCTCAGGTCATGATCCCGGGATCCTGGGATTGAGCCCCACATCGGGCTCCCTGCTCAGTGGGGAGCCTGCTTCTCCCTCTTCCTCAGCCTGCAGCTCCCCCTGCTTGTGCTGTCAAATAAATGAATGAAATCTTTAAAAAAATAAAATAATAAAGTGATAGATACTTGAGGAAGCTAACAAAAAACTAACGAGAACTTCCAGAAATGAAAAATACTTAAAAATTCAGTATAAAAAAGTTGGTGTGGAAATTAAATAGTACATAGAATTGGCAAGACAATGAATAAACTATAAAAATGAAACTAAGGAAATTATCCTGAACACAGTAGTGATGAAAAATTGAAGAAGATTCAGGGGCGCCTGGGTGGCTCAGGTGGTTAAGCGCCTGCTTTTGGCTCAGGTATGATCCCAGGGTCCTGGGATCGAGCCCCACATCAGGCTCCCTGCTCAGCAGAGAGCATGCTTCTTCCTCTCCCTCTCCCTGCTGTTCTGCCTACTTGTGCTCTCTCTCTCTCTGTCAAATAAATAAAATCTTTAAAAAAAAAAAAATTGAAGAAGATTCAGTTTATGCTTAGAAGTTCTAAAAGAAAAGAGTATATTATAGGAGCAAGACCATATTAAAAGTGATAATGAAACAAAAGTCATGAGTTTTCAAATTTGGGAAATAAACCAAGGGTAAATAAAAATAATACTGCAGAACAACAAAAGCAAAGAGAAAAATCTTAAAAGCAACCAGAAAGAAAACCCACATTTCTGCAGAAACTTTGCAGGCCAGAAGGGATTGTCCTGATATCCTCAAAATGCTGAAAGGAAAAAACCTGCAGTGAAGAATACTCCACCCAGTAAGGTTATCATTCAGAAGTGAAAGGGAGATGAGGTGCTCACCTCGGCACTGCATATATTAAACACTGCAGCATGACAGAGAAGTTTAGCATGGCCTCTGCATGAGGATGACAGGCAAATTCATTAGAGTTTCCCCAAACAAAGGTGAAAGGAGTTCCTCCCCACTAAACCAGCCTTACAAGCAAGGTTAGAGACTTAAGTGAAAAAAGGCCATAAACTAGAAGAAAATTATGAAAGGAAAAATTTTCACAGGTAAAAAAGCAAACACACAGAAAAGGTAGTAGATCAGTCACTAAGCTAGAATAAAGGTTAAAACACGAAAGTAGTAAAAATTCTATTTAGATATAAATTATATCTACAAAAATTACTCAAGGAATGTAAGAAAGATGTAAAATAGAACATGGATATACATAAAACTTGGAGGGGGGAGTAAAATGTGCTTTTAGAATGTGTTCAAACTTAACCATCACAACTTAATATAGACTGCTATATACAGGGGTGCCTGGGTGGCTGTCATTAAGCGTCTGCCTTTGGCTCAGGTCATGGTCCCAGGGTCCTGGGATCGAGTCCCACATCAGGCTCCCTGCTCAGTGGGAAGCCTGCTTCTCCCTCTCCCTGCTTGTGTTCCCTCTCTTGTTATGTCTCTGTCAAATAAATAAAATCTTAAAAAAAAAAAGACTGCTATATACATAGGATGTTATATATGAACCTCGTGGTAACCACAAACCAAAAACTTAGGATACACAAAAAATAAAGGAGTCCAAGCCTAACACTGAATAAAGTCAGAGAGCAAGAGAAGAAGAAAGGAATAGAGAGGAACTACAAAACAATCAGAAAGCAATTAAAAAAATAGCAGTAAGTACATACCTATTGACAGTTCAAATGTAAATGCACTATATGATCCAATCAAAAGACGGCATGACTGAATGGATGAAAAATAAGCCCCATCTATAGGCTGCCTAACAAGAGTCTCACCTCAGACCTAAAGACACAGAATGGGGTGCTTGGCTCAGTCGGTATAGTGTGTGACTCTTGATCTCAAGGTTGTAGGTTTGAGCCCCATGTTGGGTGTAGAGATTACTTAAAAATAAAATCTAGGGGCGCCTGGGTGGCTCAGTCTTTAAGCATCTGCTTTCGGCTCAGGTCATGGTCCCAGGGTCCTGGGATCGAGCCCCGTATCGGGCTCCTTGCTCAGCGGGGAGCGTGCTTCTCCCTCTCCCACTCCCCCAGCTTGTGTTCCCTCTCTTGCTATGTTGCTCTCTGTCAAATAAAATCTTCAATAAAAAAAAAAATAATAAATAAATCTAAAAAAATAAAAACTACTTAAAGTGAAGGGATGGAGAAAGATATTCCATGTAAATGAAAACAAAAAGTCTGGCGTGGCAATACTTGTATCACACAAAGAGACAAGGAAGGGCTTTACCTAATAAGAGATTAATCCAACAAGAGGACATAACAATTGTCAATATCTATGTACCCAGTAGAGGAGCAACCAGATATATAAAGCAAACATTAAAGGGAGTCAGAGAAGATGGTGGATTGGAGGATCCTGAGCTCACCTTGACCCACAGACACAACAAGATAACAGCTACATCTATACAATGAACTCTGAAAATGACCTGAAGACAAGAACAGACCCACCACAGTTAATCTAGAGAAGGCCACATCAAAAAGGGTAGGAGGTATGGAGACAACCGACCTCTGGCAGGACTAACCACAAACAGGAGGGACACCACAAGCACAGAGAAGGGAGAGGATCAGACCCCACACCAGGCATCCCTAGCACTGGGGACCTGCCCTGGGAAGATGAGTTCCTAACATCTGGCTTTGAGAACCAGTGGGGATTCACTTTGGGAGCTTCAAAAATCAGTGGGACTTAATGCTAGGAAAGCCAGACGGAAATAGGAAACTGAGTCCTCACCCTTAAAGAAACAGAATAAAAAATAATTCAGCCAGGGAAGATCTGATCCAAGATGGTGATGTAGGAAGACGGAATTCATTTTCTCCACAGAACACACCAAATTACATCTATTATAAAGCAACTCCTCCTGAAGAACTGAGGGCCAACTGAACAGTTTTTGCACAACAGAAGAACAGCAAAAGAGAACAGCAAGAGAAATGGAGACCCATTAATGAAGGGTCTATGGGGAGGGATAGTATTGAGGGACCAGGAACAGATTCCTATCCTTGGACACAGGAAAAACAAAAACAAAAACAGCAGTTTAAGAGAGCAACCAGCATGTAAAAGAGCCAGCCCTAAAACTCTGCCAAACAGCAGGGTTGTTGCGAGAACACTCTCCGGGTGGGAGGGGCTGATGGACACAATTTATGCTGCCTTCCACCCTGACAGCATAGACCAGTGCACATTTCAGGCACCCTAACAGGCCTGTCCCCAGGCCCAGCCCATACCAGCCCCAGCTGTCCCACCGAGGCGGCCAAAGCCAGTACACACTGGAACCCCCCCGGTTAAGCACTCACAATAGCTCTAGTATTTATGCCAAGGTGACAGGCGCAAAGCATGCTGGAATATTCCAGGCCCACACAACTTCAGATAACAGTGAAGGGATCAATCCAACAAGAGGACACAACAATTGTAAATACCTATGCACCCAACAGTGAAGTATCTAAATATATAAAGCAAATATTGACATAAAGAGATAAATTGATAATAATACAATAATAGTAGAGAACCTTAAAACCCCACTTACATCAATGGATAGATCATCCAGGAAGAAAAAAAAAAAACCAATAAGGAAACCATGTCTTTGAAACATTAGATGAGATGGACATAACAGATATATACAAACATACCATATAAAAACAGAATACACCGGGTGCCTGGGTGGCTCAGTTGGTTAAGCAACTGCCTTCGGCTCAGGTCATGATCCTGGAGTCCCGGGATCGAGTCCCACATCGGGCTCCCTGCTCAGCAGGGAGTCTACTTCTCCCTCTGACCCTCTTCCCTCTTGTGCTGTCTCTCTCTCATTCTCTCTCTCTCAAATAAATAAAATCTTTAAAAAAAAACAAAAACAGAATACACCTTCAAGTACATACAGAATATTCTCCAGAATAGATCATATGATAGGCCACAAAAAAAGGCAGTAAATTTAAGAAGATTGAAACCATACCATGCATCTTTTCAGACTACAACAGTATAAAAATAGAAATCAATCACAAGAAAAAAACTGGAAAGAACACAAAACATGGGGAGGCTAATAAACATGATACTAAACAACCAATAGGTCAATGAAGCAATCAAAGAAGTTATAAAGAAAAAATACATGAAAACACAAATGGTCCAAAATCTTTGGGATGCAGCAAAAGCAGTTCTAAGAGGGAAATTTATAGTAATACAGTCCTGCCTCAAGGAACAAGAAAAACCTCAAATAAACAACCTAACTTTACACCTAAAGGAACTAGAAAACAACAAATAAAGCCCAAGGTTAGTAGAAGGAAGAAAATAGTAAAGATCAGAGCAGAAATAAAGGTATAGAGATTTTTTAAATAGAAAAAAATTAATGAAACCAAGAGCTGGTTCCTTGAAAAGATAAAATTGATGAACCCTTAGCCAGATTCGTCAAGAAAAAAAAAAAAAAAAAGAACGGACCCAAATAAATAAAATGAGAAACGAAAGGAGTACCAACCAACATGACAGAAACACAAAGGGTTATAAGAAAATATTATATGCCAACAAATTAGACAACCTAGAAGAAATGGATACATTCCTAGAAACATAATCTTCCAAAATTGAATCAGGAGGAAATAGAAAACCTGAAGAGACAAATCTCTAGTAACAGAAGTGACCCGGTGTTCAAAAATCTACCAAAGGGGCGTCTGGGTGGCTCAGTTGGTTGAACATCTGCCTTCAGCTCAGGTCGTGATCTCCAGGCCCTGCATCTGGCTCCCTGCTCAGCAGGAGTCTGCTTCTCCCTCTGCCTCCCCCGCCCCCGCTTGTGCTTACACGCATGCTCTCGCTCAAATGAATAAATAAAATCTTCAAAAAAACCAAAAACAAACAAAAAAACCTACCAAAAAATAAAAGTCCCAGACCAGATGGCTTCACAGGGGAATTCTGCCCAACATTTAAAGAAAGTAATACCCATTCTTCTCAAACTATTCCAAAAAAATAGAAGAGGAAGGAAAGCTTCCAAATTTATTCTATGAAACCAGGATCATCCTGATACCAAAACCAAAGTCACCACAAAAATGCTATAGGCCAATATCCCTGAAAAACACAGAGGCAAAAATCCTCCACAAAAATAGCGCCTCGGTGGCTCAGTTGGTTAAGCATCTGCCTTCGGCTCAGGTCATGACCTGGGGGCCTGGGATCCAGTCCTGCATCAGGTTCCCTGTTCAGTGGGGAGCCTGCTTCTCCCTCTCCCTCTGCCCTTCCCCCAACCCCTCCAACACTTGTCCTTGCTTGCACTCTCATGCTCTCTCTCTCTCAAATAAGTAAATAAGATCTTTTTAAACAATCCTCCACAAAATATGAAACTGCTTTCAACTACACGTTAAAGGATTATTCACCATGCTCACTTCAACAGCACATATACTAAAATTGGAATGATAGAGATTAGCATGGCCCCTGCGTCAGAATGACATTCAAATTTGTGGCAATTTGTATACTGAAAAAAAAAAATCATTCACCACAATCAAGTGGAATTTATTCTGGAGATGCAAGGATGGTTTAATATTTGCAAATCAATAAACATGATACACTACATCAACAAAACAAAGCATAAAAATCACAGGATCACCTCCATAGATGCAGAAAAAGCATTTGGCAAAGTACAACATCCATTCATTTTAAAGTCTCAATAAAGTGGGTTTAGAAGGAACATACCTCAATATAATAAAGGCCATATATGACAAATCCATAGCTAACATTCAATGGTGAAAAACAGAACTTTTCCTCTAAAATCAGGAACAAGACAAGGATGCCCACTCTCACTTTTATTCAACATAATACTGGAAGTCCTAGCCATAGCAAGCAGACAAGAAGAAGAAAGAAAAGAGGCATCCGTATTGGTAAAGAAGTTAAACTGTCACTATTTGCAGATGACATGATACTATACATAGACCATCCTAATGACTCCACCAAAAAACTACTAAATGAATCCAGTAAAGTTACAGGATACAAAATTAATACCCAGAGGGCTGGGGAAATGGTGGAGTTAGAAGGACCCTAAGTTGGCCTCATCCCACAAATCCATCTAGATAACACTCATATCAGCATAAATCACCCAGCAAACAACCCGAAGACTGCCAGGACAAACTCCACAACTCAAGACAGGAAAGAGGCCACATGGAAGGCAGGAAGGGTGAAGATGCGGTCTGGGAGCAAAGCAGATGGCACTGAGAAGGGCAGAAAACAGACCTTCACACTGGGGAGCCCATAAACGGGGAGGACGAATCTCTGAAATATTTGCCTTTGATAGTGACAGGGGCTGAATTTTGTGAGTACTTAACATCTGCAGGGCTTGCCTGGAATTTTAAAAAGCATCAGGCTTGGCCCTGGCAGAGACTGGAGAGCGTTAGGAAGCAGAGTCCCTGCCCTCTATAAAGAGACAGCGGGACAAACAGCCTGTGCAGATACTGTGTAGAATCAGCAGTTTGAAAAAGGCCTGGGGCAGTCGGGAGGGCAAGGGATTTGCTCATCTCGGAGTGTGGCCTGGAGAGGCAGGGATCACAGGGAGACCGCTCCAGGAAGAGAGGAGCTGGCAGGCGCAGTTTCCCTCCCCCGTGTCCCCCCCCCCCACACACCCCCGCATAAACAATGGCCGCCTGCAGGACAGAGCACAGCACCAACTCTCCTAGTGTGCTTGAATCAAGCCCCAACCCCCCACGCTTGGGCAGATCTGTCCTTCCCAGGCCTGCTCACGTCAGTCCTGCATCCCCCAAAAGACCAGTACAAACCTGTTAGCACCACATCTCCTGAACTGCAGGTCTCGGGGGAAATCACTTCCAGCAGTGGTGGGGCAGGTCTCCTTTTGCAAGCAGACCACCACACACCTCAGGGCCCACAACAGGCAAAGAGAGCCTCTGCAGACTACTGGACTAAAGGAAGGAGAGGCCATGATTCCACAGCAGAGCACACACAACAGACATAGGACACACTCCCTGATGCGCCAGGTCCTGGGGGACGGAACACTGTGCTGCGAGGCACTACAGGACCTCTTCTTCATAGAACTATTTCCATTAAGAACAAGAGAAGTAGCTGACTTCCCTAACACAGAATTAAATTAAACACAGACTTCCCTAACACAGAATTAAATTCCCTGACACAGAGAGACAAAATGAAGAGACAGAGAAACATCTCCCAAATGAAAGATCAGGACCAAACCACAGAAAGAGACCAAAGTGAAATGGATACAAGTGATATGCCTGATGAGAGAACTTAAGTAATGATCTCAAAGATACTCACTGGCCTTAAGAGTGGAGGGCATCAGTGAGACCCTTAACACAGAGATAAAAAACAAAAAAGGATATCAGTTAGTTCTTTGTTTTTACTCAAAAAGCATATCCCTTTTTTTTAAAGATTTTATTTATTTATTTGAGAGAGAGTGAATGAGAGATAGAGAGCACGAGAGGGAAGAGGGTCAGAGGGAGAAGCAGACTCCCTGCCAAGCAGGGAGCCCGATGCGGGACTCGATCCTGGGACTCCAGGATCATGACCTGAGCCGAAGGCAGTCGCTTAACCAACTGAGCCACCCAGGCGCCCAAAAGCATATCCCTTTTATAGTTCGTGCCTTCTGTGAGCAAAACTTTTTAGTATGTGTGTATATCCCTTTAATAATTGCAGCAGGTTAGGATTAGGAGTTCCCTACTTCTTCATTTTCTTATAGGTTTTAAATTTCCAACCTGTTAAGTGAATTTGCAGACCAAATTCCAAAGGAACTTTTTGTGTAGCTGGTTCTTGCAAAATGTGTTTGGTAAACAACCTCTTATGAGTGTTTTAGTATTTATTAAAAGGCTGACCATTTCCTACAGGAAGGTAAGAAAACAGGTTTTGTTTTATTACAGCTTATATAAAGTTGTGTGACAGGGCATCTTCTTTGCTTCCAGGGATTGGGATGGGATCACTGGGGATTCAGATCCTGGCAGAACTGTCAGCTTTATTCTGACATAATTCTGAGGGTAAGATATGTAAATGATAAAATGATTTGGTTAGCATTTTAGCAACACTTCAAAGTGTTTTTGTTTATTTTCTAGACTAAATGTCAGATTGGTATGAAGTAAAAACATCTAATGGTTAATTTCCTGTTTGTGTTTTATGTTGTTAAATACCTTTTTTGTTGTTGTTGTTATTTAAGGAGATTTAAAAATCATTGTACTTTGGTCAGAAAAATAATAAATATATCTCATAAATATTAAAAAAAGAACAAGTCAGAGATGAAGAACACAATAAATGAAATTAAAAATACACTGGATGGCATAAATAGCATGCTAGATGAAGCAGAGGAACAAATTAATGATCTGGAAGGCAGAGTAATGGAAAGTAACCAAGCTGAGCAAAGGAGAGGAAAGAAAATTACTTAAATTGAGAATAGTCTCAGGGAACTCGGTGACTCCATCAAGCATAACAACATCCACATTATAGGGATCTCAGAAGGAACAGAGAGAAATAAGGGGGCCGAAAATTCATTTGAAGAAATAATAGCTGAAAACTTCCTTAATCTGGGGAAGGACATAGATTTCCAGGTCCAGGAGGCACAGAGATTCCCACCAAAATTCAATGCAAGGAAGTCCACACCAAGACACAAGGTAATTAAAATGGCAAAAAAGGGGCGCCTGGGTGGCTCACTTGGTTAAGCGACTGCCTTCGGCTCAGGTCATGATCCTGGAGTCCCAGGATCGAGTCCTGCATCAGGCTCCCTGCTCAGCAGTGAGTCTGCTTCTCCCTCTGACCCTCCCCTCTCTCATGCTCTCTCTATCTCATTCTCTCTCTCAAATAAACAAATAAAATCTTAAAAAAAATAAAATAAAATGGCAAAAAAGTAGTGATAACAAGGTTTTTTAAAGAAAAAGAAGACAGTTACATACAAGTGAAACCCCATAAGGCTGGAAGTGGATTTTTCAGCAGGAACTTTGACTATCTCATGTCACCCCCCTCTGGTGTGCAAAGTGCTGAAAAGGAAAATCTACAGGCAAGAATACTCTATCCAGCAAGGCTATCATTCAAAAGAGGAGAGATAGAGTTTCTCAGACAAAAACTGAAGGAGTTCAGGACCACTAAACCAGCCCTACAAGAAATATTAAAGGGGACACTTTGAGTGGAAAGAAAGACCATCAGTGAGAGTATGAAAAGTAAAAAACACAAAAACAGTAAAAATAAATATTTCTGTAAATCAATCAAGGGACTCAAAATAAAAGGATGCAAAATATGACACCATATACCTAAAACATGGGGGGCAGAGAAGAATGGGATTAAACTAAGTGACCATCAACTTAATATAGACTGCTATTTACAGAAGATGTTATATACAAAACTAATGGTAACCATGAATCAAAAACAATGATTTATATGCAAAGAATAAAGAAAAAGGAACCCAAGTGTATCAAAGAAAGCCAACAAAACATGAAAGAGAGCAAGAAAGGATCAGAGAATACCTATAGAAACAACCACAAAGCAAGTGACAAGATAGCAATAAATACATATCAATAATTACTTTGAATATAAATGGACTGAATGCTCCAGTCAAAAGACATGAGATGACAGTGTGGATTTAAAAAAAAAAAAAAGACCCATCTATATGCTGCCTATAAACAGAGACTCATTTCAGACCAAGAGAGACCTGCAGATTGAAAGTGGCGGGGGCGGGGGGGCGGTGGGATGCAGAAATATTTATCAGGCAAATGGATGTCAAAAGAAATCTGGGGTGGGGCGCCTGGGTGGCTCAGTCGGTTAAGCGGTTGCCTTCGGCTCAGGTCATGATCCCAGGGTCCTCGGATTGAGCCCCGCATCAGGCTCCCTGCTCGGTGGGGAGCCTGCTTCTCCCTCTCCTCCCTGCTCAGTGTTCTCACTCGCTATCTCTGTCTCTCGCTCTCAAATAAATAAATAAAATCTTTAAAAAAAAATTTAAAAAAAGAAATCTGGGGTAGCAGTACTTACATCAGACAAAATAGATTTTTAAAAAAATATTTTATTTATTTATTTATTTATTTGAGACAGTGAGAGAGCACACACAGAGGGAGAGAGAGAAGCAGACTCCCCACTGAGCAGGGAGCCCGATCCCAGGACCCTGAGATAATGACCTGAGCCAAAAGCAGATGCTTAGCCAACTGAGCCACCCAGGTGCCCCACAAAACAGACTTTAAAACAAAGACTGTAACAGGAGACAAAGAAGGACACTATATAAAAATAACGGGGACAATCCAACAAGAGGCTATAATAATTGTACATATTTATGCACCCAACATAGAAGCACCCAAATACATAAAACTGTTAATAACAAACATAAAGGAACTAATTGATAATAATATAATAATAATAAAGTACTTTAACACCCTTCTTACATCAATGAACACATTATTTAAACAGAAAATCAACAAGAAAACAATGGCTTTGAATGATGACACAATGGACCAGATAGATTCTCCAGATATATTCAAACATTCCATCCTAAGACATCAGACTACACATTCTTTTCAAGTACACAAGGAACATTCTCCAGAATAGATCACATGTTAGGCCACAAAACAAGTCTCGACAAATTCAAGAAGATCAAAGCATACCATGCATCTTTTCTGACAACACTATCAAACTAGAAATAAACAAGAAAGACTCTGGAAAGAGCACAAATACATGGAAGTTAAATAACATGCTAGTACACACTGAGTGAGTCAACCAAGAAATCAAAGAAATAAAAAAATTACATGGAAACAAATGAAAATGAAAACACAATGGTCCAAAATCTTTGGGATGCAGCAAAAGCAGTTCTAAGAGGGAAGTTTATAGCAATACAGGGCTACCTCAAGAAGCAAGAAAAAGTTCAAAAACCTAACCTTAGGCCAAAAGTAGCTAGGAAAAGAAGAACAAGTACAACCCCAAAACAGCAGAAGGAAGGAAATAATAAAGATTAGAGCAGAAATAAATGATAAACTAAAAAAACAATAGGACAGAACAATGAAACCAGGTGCTGATTCTTTGAAAAGATAACATAATTGATAAGCCTCTAGCAAGACTCATTGAAAAAAAGAACCAAATAAAGAAAATTATTAACAAAAGAGGAGAAATAACACCACAGAAATATAAGCAATTGTAACAGAATATTATGAAAATCTATATGCCAACAAATTGGACAGCATAGAAGAAATGGATAAATATCTAGAAACATATAACCTACCAAAGCTAAAGAAGAAGAAATAGAAAATTTGAACAGATCCATCACCAGCAATGAAATTGAAGCAGTAAGCAAAAAACTCCCCAAAACCTGAAGTCCAGGACAAGATGGCTTCACAGGTGAATTCTACCAAACATGTAAAGAAGAGTTAATGTCATTCTTCTTGAACTAGTCCAAAAAATTCAAGAGGAAGGAAAATTTCTAAATTCATTCTATGAGACCAGTATCACCCTGATACCAAAATCAGATTAAACACACACACACACACACAAAGAGAACTACAGGTCAATATCTCTCATTAATATAGACCCCAAAATCCTCAACAAAATATTAACAAACCAAATCAAACAGCTTATTAAATAATTTACCACAAACAAGTGGGATTTATTTATTTTTTTAAGATTTTATTTATTTGACAGAGAGAGAGCACAAGTAGGCAGAGCGGCAGGCAAAGGGAGAGGGAGAAGCAGGCTCTCCACTGAGCAGGGAGCCCGATGTGGGGCATCATCCCAGGATCCTGGGATCATGACCTGAGCTGAAGGCAGACGCTTAACCAACTGAGCCACCCAGGCACCCCACAAGTGGGATTTCATATTAGGATGCAAGGGCGGTTCAATATTTGCAAAAACAATCAATATGATACATTTCATCAATAAGATAAATGAAAACTGTATGATCATTCCAATAGATATAGAAAAAGCATTTGACAAAGTACAATATTCATTCATGATAAAAACACTCTGCAAAGTAGGTCTAGAGGGAACAATAATCTTAACATAATAAATGCCATAAATGAAAACCCAGAGTCAGAATCATACTCAATGGGGACAACCTGAGAGCTTTTCCCCCTAAGATCAGGAACAAGACAAGAATGTCCACTCTCACCACTTTTATTCAACATAGTACTGGAAGTCCTAGCCACAGAAATTAGACAACATAAAGAAATAAAAGTCATCCAAATTTGTAAGGAAGAAGTAAAATTCTGTTTGCAGATGACATGTAGAAAACCCTAAACACTCAAAAAACTAAAGACCAAAAAAACTACTAGAACTGATAAATGATTTCAGTAAAGTTGCAGGATATAAAAATCAATGTAATCTGTTGCATTCCTATACACTAATAATGAGGCAGAATACAGTGAAATTAAGAAAACAATTCCATTTACAATTGCACCAGAACTATAAAATAGTAATAAACTTAACCAAAGAGGTGAAAGACCTGTACTCTGAAAACTATAAAACACTGATGAAAGAAATTCAAGACAATGCAAAGAAATGGAAAGACATTCCATGCTCATGGATTAGAAGAACAAATATTGTTAAAATGTCTATGTTACCTAGAATAAGCTATACATTCAATGCAATCCCTATCAAAATACCATCAACTTTTTTCACAGAGCTGGAAGAAATAATCCTAAAATTTGTATGGAAGCAGAAAAGACCCCGAATAGCCAAAGGAATGTTGAGAAAGAAAACCAAAGCTGGTGGCATCACAATCCCGGACTTCCAGCTCTATTACAAAGCTGTAATCATCAAGACAGTCTGGTACTGGCACAAAAACAGACACATAGATCAATGGAAGAGAATAAAGAATCCAGAAATGGACCCTCAACTCTATGGTCAACTAATCTTTGACAAAACAGGAAAGAATATCCAATGGAAAAAAAAGAGTCTCTTCAACAAATGATGTTGGGAAAATTGGACAGCCACATGCAGAAGAATGAAACCGGACCATTTCCTTACACCACACACAAAAATAGACTCAAAATGGATGAAAGACCTAAATGTGAGACAGGAATCCATCAAAATCCTAGGGGAGAACACAGGCAGCAACCTCTGTGAACTCAGCTGCAGCAACTTCTTGCTGGACATGTCTCCAAAGGCAAGGAAACAAAAGTAAAAATGAACTATTGGGACTTCATCAAGATAAAAAGCTTTTGCACAGCAAAGGAAACAATAAACAAAACCAAAAGTCAACCAACAGAATGGGAGAAGATATTTGCAAAGGACATAGCAGAGAAAGGGCTACCATCCAAAATCTATAAAGAACTTATCAAACTCAATACCCAAAGAACAAATAATCCAATCAAGAAATGGGCAGAAGACATGAACAGACATTTTCTGCAAAGACATCCAAATGGCCAAAAGACACATGAAAATGTGCTCAACATCACTTGGCATCAGGCAAATACAAATCAAAATCTCAATGAGATGCCACCTCACACCAGTCAGAATGGCTAAAATTAACAAGTCAGGAAATGACAGATGTTGGCGGGGATGCGGAGAAAGGGGAACCCTCCTACACTGTTGGTGGGAATGCAAGCTGGTGCAACCACTCTGGAAAACAGTATGGAGGTTCCTCAAACAGTTGAAAATGAAAAAAAAAAAAAGTTGAAAATGGAGCTACCCTACAATCCAGCAATTGCACTACTAGGGATTTACCCAAAGATACAGATGTAGTAAAATGAAGGGGCACCTGCACCCCAATGTTTATAGCAGCAATGTTCACAACAGCCAAACTATAGAAAGAGCCCAGATTGTCCATCAACAAATGAATGAATAAAGAAGATGTGGCATAGAGATGGCTGGATGGCTTAGTCGGTTAGGCGGCTGCCTTTGGCTCAGGTCATGATCCCAGGGTCCTGGGATTGAGTCCCACATTGGGCTCCTTGCTCAGCAGGGAGCCTGCTTCTCCCTCTCCTTCTCTGCTCCCCCTGCTTCTGCTCTGACAAATAAGTAAATAAAATCTTAAAAAAAGAGATACACACACACACAATTGACTACTACTCAGCTATCAAAAAAATGAAATCTTGCCATTTGCAACAATGTGGATGGAACTAGAGGGTATTATGCTAAGCAAAATGAGTCAATCAGAGAAAGACAAGTAACACATGATCTCACTCATCTGTGGAATTTAAGAAACAAAACAGAGGATCATGGGGAAGAGAGGAAAAAAATAAAACAAGACGAAATCAGAGAGGGAGACAAACCATAAGAGACTCTTAATCATAGGAAACAAATTGAGGGTTGCTGGAGGGGAGGGGGTGGGGGGATGGGGTAACTGGGTGATGGACACTGAGGGCATGTGATATAATGAGCACTGGGTATTTTATAAGACTGATGAATCACTGACCTCTACCTCTGAAACTAATAATACATTACATGTTAATTAATTGAATTTAAATAAAAAAATTAAAAATAATGACCAAATAGTATTTATCCCAGCAATGCAAGTGTAGTAAAATTAGAAAATCTTTAAATGTAATTGACCATATTAACAGATTATAAAGGATTCAGGAAAACCATAGCATCTCAATTATTGTGGGAAAAAAAGTTTAATGAAATTCAATACCTTTACAAACATGCACAAAACTGTTAGCAAAACCAGAATAGAAGGAACAATCCATACCCTGTTAAAGTGTAGCTACTAAAAAGCTACAGCAGGCATCATTGTTAATTGTTCTCTTTAAAATGAAGGAAAAAAAAGATTTCAACACAGTTCTTTCAACCATTAATTAGTCAAACAAACAACAGTAGAGATAGCTTTGAATAACACAGGTTTAACTTCCATGACATAAGGAAGCTGGATCCTAATAAACAGAAATACACAAGCCTCAACACATGTAAAAGAATTTGTTTTATACAGATCATAATCTTTTAACACAATAAAACTAGCAGTCAATGCAAAAAAGATATATAATACAAAAATAATATGGTTCAGGGAGCAGAGTGGGTCAGGTATTATAGGTGAGTTGATAGCTCATCTATAATGCTGGGTAATGGATGCATTAGGGTTCCTTGTATTGTCCTATTTTGTGTTTAAAGGGTTCTATAATTAAAAAGGTGGTAGGCAGTGAAAATACTATCTAGAGAAATATCTGTAGTTTTAAATGCTTATATGTGAAACCACAGACTGAATGTTAATGAACTAAGCTCCCAGTTTAAAACAGTAAGAAAGAGAATGAACCCAAGAAAAGTGGAAAGAGATAACAAAATTAGAAGATTAATGAACCAGAAAAGAAAGAATAAGGAGGATCAAAAAATCAAAAGTTGGTCCTTTGAAAAGACTTCAACAATATAGACAGTAATAAGATTGATCAAGAAAGAAATACAAAGCAATGGTGAGCACATAAAATCAGAAATGAAAAAAGGTACAGATATCTAAAGATTCAGCAGAAATTTTAAATTTTGGGGGGGCACCTGGGTGGCTCAGTTGGTTAAGCGTCTGCCTTCGGCTCAGGTCATGATCCCGGGGTTCTGGGATCAGGTCCCGCATCGGGCTCCCTGCTCCGCGGGAGGCCTGCTTCTCCCTCTCCCACTCCCCCTGCTTGTGTTCCTGCTCTTGTTCTATCTGTCAAATAAATAAATAAAATCTTTTTTTAAAAAAAAGAAATTTTAAATTTTTTAATACCCTAAAAAAAGTTACACTAGAAAACTGAACACTCTGATGAAATGGACAAATACTCAGAAAATTATAACTTATCAAACCGATGGAAGAAGAAAATACAAAGCCTGTATAGACCTACAAGCATTAAAGAGATTATACCAGGAGTTAACAATCACCCCTCAGAGGGAAATGCATGCCCCGGTGGGTTTACAGGTGAGTTCTATCAATCCTTCAAGAAGCTTACCATCGCCTTACACAAATTTCTGTACAAGAGGAAGAAAAGCTCCTCTAACCCACGAGGTGAGTTTCCTTGATACTTATGCTAGACAAAGGGTATAAGGAAGAAAAGCAGAGATAAAGCTCATTCAAGCGATTATTGCAAAATCCTAAAGTGCGGTAAACCAAATCAAGCAAAATACATCTCAGATAATAATGACCAAATAGTATTTATCCCAGTAATGCAAGGGTAGTAAAAGTAAAGGGTAGTAAGTTGGAACATCTATAAATATAATTCAACATATGAACAGATTAAAAAGTGTTCAGGACGGCCATTTCTCAATTATTGTAGAGACAAAGATTTAATAAAATTCACCACCTTTACAAACATGCACAAAAAGTGTTAGCAAAACCAAAATAGAAGGAAGTATCAATAACCTGATAAAGTAGAGCTACTAAAACACAAGCATTATCCTTGATTATTCCCTTTAAAAATGAAGGAAAAAAGGGTACTCACTCAAGATAGTGATGTAGAATCGTGGGCTCACCTCCTCCCAGGGACTCACCAAAAACCCACAGGGCTTGCATCCGTGAGACTCTTAAAGCGTTCGGACTCACTTGTCCCAGGGTGCAACATGGAGGCAGCCAATTGAGAGGTGCCCAGGCTTTACATGAATGAAGCTCATCTGCTCATTTTAAAGCACTGGCCTGCTTCAAGGGCTGGCATCTAATTCAGCACACATGGGGAGTCCTGCAGGCCTGTGGGAGCCATCTTCATATTCCCCTCTGCCATGCTCCAGAGTGCTAACGTCTCCCAGGGTGGAGCTGGTTTCTGTGAATGCCATGCAAGGGATTCCCCATAACTGCCTAGCTCTGGTGGCCAGGGGAGCTTGTGTTCCTGGGTCCCTACAGGATTATAACAATCAGAGAGACAGTTCCTGGCAGGCTATCACCCCCAAGGCACTGGACAGACAGCAGAATGAGACACCCCCTCGCCCAGTCTTTCTGTGAAAGAGGCCTATTTGCTTGTCCTGGGGCTTCATGAAGCCCGAGGAGAAGGCTTTAGGTTTGGCACACAGCTAGGGGCCAACACAGGTGCTGTCAAGGCTCTAGGCTGGTAGACGCCATCTTTGTGTTCTCCCTCTTGCTACAACTTACCGGTATCTCCCAGAAGGGAGGTTTTACATTCATCTAGGGTCCTGATTTTTCCAACTGTGGCCCAAGGAACACTTCCAGATTGCCTTGGCTTTGGTGGTCAGCAAGCCTTTATGCATGTGGTCCCACAGAACTGTATGTATATGTTGGCATACTGTAAAAGCTGCTGCCTGAGGGCCTGTCTTCCAGTATGTCTAAGTCTAGCTGCTGACCAAGAAATTCCCTTTTGGGACATTTAACACACCCTCAACTACTGGAAACCATCAAAAATAAAATAGGCTGCTTGGACAACACAAAGCGTTGACAGTATGAATGAACGTTGCATAATTTTGAGTGATAAGAGCCAGACACAAAAGAGTACCTGCTGTATGATCCCATTTCCATAAAGCACAAAAGCTGGCCAAACCTACCCTGTCAGGAGTCAGTGGCTTCCCTGACTAGAATTGGGCACAAGGCTACGTAGGGTGTTAGTGATGGCCTACTTGAACTGTACTCTGGTTCCATGGGCCAGTCCGCTTTTTGAAAATTCATTGAGTTTTACATTTGTGATATGGCTTTTTCTATGTATGTATGTTTTACTTCCATAAAAAGCTTATTTTAAAAAAAAAAGAAGAAATAGGGGCACCTGGGTGGCTCAGTCAGTTCAGCATCTGCCTTCAGCTCAGGTCATGATCCCAGGACCCAGGGATCGAGCCCCGCATCGGGCTCCCTACTCTGTGGGGAGCCTGCTTCTCCCTCTGCCCCTGCCTCTCTCTCTGTCTCTCATGAATAAATATTTTTAAAAAAGAGAAAAGAAACAAATTATTAGTATCTTATACAAAGTGTGCCAGAGACTAGAATAGAATGGCCAATGCCTTTTATGAGGCTAGAATAAGGCCCAAAACAAAAACAGAAAAAAACAGTATGAGAAAGAAATTTATAGATTAGTTTCTCAATTGTGAAAATACAAAAATGTAAAAACACTTTCAGCCAAAAAAAAAAAAAATCAGGCAGAAAATCAGTGTCATTTGCTATGTTAATAAATTAAAGGAGAGATTTAGGTAAGATATCCTTAAAATGCCATCTGGGAAAACATACACACAGATATGTATATATAAACAAAGTTTCATGTGTCAGCATATAGCAATGCATTCTATAAAACCGTAAAAGCAAAATACTGGCAACACCTAACTGCCCAGCAACAGGAGAAACAATAAATAGATACAATGGATTACTAAAAGCGGTTACAATGACTGTATTAAAGCTAATGTATCAATGTGGAGGACTATAAAAATAACATGAGGGGAAAAAAGTCACAGAAGAATATGTCCAGTATGAGACCATATGTATACCACATGCAAAACAATCCTACATAGCATGTACAGACACATACATGCGTCATAAAGTCTGAAAGAGTGCATGGAAACAATGCACCCCAAATTCAGAACAGTGGTGACAACAGGGAGTGGAGGGCAGTGGGATGATCACACACACACACAATTTTATCTAGGATATTTTATTCTTAACATTGGTGGAGGGTAATGTGAATACTTACTGTGTTTTCTGTTCCTGAAATATTTCAAAATTTTAAAGTCTTTTTTTTAAATTTTTTTTAAAGATTTTATTTATTTATTTGACACAGAGAGAGAGAGAGAGCACAAGTAGGCAGAGTGGCAGGCAGAGGGAGAGGGAGAAGCAGGCTCCTCAACAAGCAGGGAGCCCTTGCATGGCTTGATCCCAGGACCCGGGGATCATGACTTGAGCCGCAGGCAGATGCCCAACTGACTAAGCCACCCAGGCACCCCTAAAAAGTCTCTCTAAAAACCAATCACTTGAAGAGGGTTGAAGGAAGTAAATACTGTTAGCATATGTTTGCTACTTTCAAATATTTGAAGGAATATCATGTATAAGAAAAAAAAGAATGTGTTCCATTTTGCTAACATGTATGTACAAGTATTTAACTGTAAAGCCACATACCTACTGTTATCTGTATGTTATTATACTATATATTGTTGTAATTCTATGTTATTACTGTTATTACTACAAAGCACAGAATTAGGACAAACAGAAGAAATTGCAGGAGGAAGGCAGATATATATTAACTATCAGAGGCAGCATAATGGAGTAATGAGAACGGGACTGTCTGGGGGGTCAGCCTGACTCACTTCAGACCTTGGCTCTGCCCTTTGTAGGCGATATGATTGAGGCAGATTATTGAACCCCTCTGTGCTGTTCTCCAGCCCGTAAAATGCGGATAATAACAGTGCTTACCTCACAGGGCTGTATAAGGATTAAATGATTCTTTGTAAAGTGCTTAGAACGGTGCCCCGTACATAGCAAACCCTATACGTTTGTAAAATAAATCAAACAAACCTGGCAGGTAAAGAGCCCACCTTGTAAAGCAGTAAGCTCTTCTTCGAGGGCTCCTGCAAAGGCTGGGAATATAGCGGTTTGAGGTCTAGCATACTTCTCAAACTCCAATATGCATTTGGATCAGGTGGAGATCTTGCTAAAAAAATGCATGTTCCGAGTCAGTAAGCCTCGGGAGGAGCCTGAAACTCTTTACTTGGGAGAGGTGGTGCCAGGGCTCCTGCCGACTACAGCTTGAGGAGCAGAACTCTAGGCCTTTCCCTGTGGCTGGACATCATAGCTTCAAAGATGCTTAGTTGTTATTGCCAGTCCATCATCAACTGGCAGTTGATTCTAAATTCTAAAGTCTAAATCTATTTCTCTTTCAAAACCAACTTTTGGCCCCTCGATTAGCTGATAATAATTTAAACACTAAAAGGATTACAAATTTATATAGGAGGCTTGGGGTGACTCTTTATACAAATGTTTATCTTCCCTTAATGTAGGTAATTACATACTTTTTTAAAAAAAGATTTATTTATCTATTTATTTGACACAGAGAGAAAGGCAGCTAGAGTGGGAACACAAGCAGGGATGGGTGGGAGAGGGAGAAGCAGGCTTCCTGCGGAGCAGGGAGCCCGATGCGGGGCTCGATCCCAGGACCCCGGGATCATGACCCGAGCCGAAGGCAGACGCTTAACAACTGAGCCACCCAGGCGCCCCCATACCTTTTTTTTTTTAAAACAAATTCAGCTTTCTGTCTTTTGGATTTTCTTAAAGAAGAAACACAATGAGAAATGTAAACAGTGAAATACAGGGGAGGCGATTCCTGTGTCATTTTGGAGTCTCTATTTGATGTGATAGAGAGGAGGCTGTCACTTTAGATCTCCAGTAGGGAAGTGAGAGAAGGAAAAGCTCCTGTGAGGGCAGGATAAATGAGAAAGAAGGGGAATGTCAAGGCCTGAAGTAAGAAGGAAAAATAAAGGAGGATCGTTTTTTAAAGTTTGAAGGTATGGTTGAGATGTGAAAGAGGTTAAAGAGCGGGACTAACACTTTACAATGTATTAATTCAACAAGCTGAATAGGCAAATGAGACTTGGGTGTATCAGAGGACCCTGGCGACGCATATGGGCTCTGGTGAGAGCCCTCCCACCTGCTGTGCACCCCGCTGGACCTCCAGGTTCTAAAGACTGTTAACACTGTGATCCAGAATGGAAACCCGGAGAACGGCTTCATGCTTGGGGCTGTTTGACGTTGTGGGGAGTTCTGGGTGATTTGGTCTGAATTATACTCCATGCTTTCTTTCCTTCAGGGAATCCTCAATAATGATGGTTGACTTAGAACAAAAGGGACCCCCCCACAGAGTTTCCTTAGGACTAGATGCACACAGGCAGTGACTCCTCTGGGACTATTCCGTGTGGAGTGTCAGGGGGCTTTGGCCATAGAGTGGCTCATGAATACTCAACATAAAGCTATCGATACTAACTTCTGCTGCCCCCACAGCCTGATTTGCAAATGCCCCCAGATCTGAAATAACCAATGAGTGGAGGGAGAATGAAGAGTCCGTGAACAGGACATTGTATTCTTCCATTATTCTACCATTTGAAGTCAACACAGAAAGTTCCAGGCTCTATATTTTGCCTTAAAAAGAATATAGGAGAATTGAGGGAAAGATGAGAGTGGACATTCAAGTAGATAATACTACGGTTTTCTTTAAATTTGTGCTATTTTAAATAGTATTTGACTCACCACCACTGCACAGAGGTTATATTTAGGGTGTTTCCGAAAAACTGGACAAATGTAAGGAGTAAGGTCCAAGTTAGTGAGTGGGTAATGAATATCTGTTCTCAGTTTCCTTTTCATTGTACCCAGAATGTCAAATCTGGAGAGAGAATAAATGTGCGAAATATAAAGCAAGTTTGTAAACCACTCGGGAATGAAGTCTACATACCTTGGTAAATTGAAATACAGTTAAAAGTAACTTCTTGGAAAGATAATTTGGCACAGACCTGTACATAATTTTTTTCTTACCTATGTATTTAATATGCACATCCACAAGCATCACCCGAAATGAGACTGGGTGTGCCAGGGGTGTGGGTCAGGGGGTGAGATGGTACAGAGTCAATCCTGTGAGAGAAAATGGAGACAAAGCCAGGCTTGGCATCAGGAGTAGAAATCACATTGATTGACTCAGCTTTTCCTTATCTTGATTTTAGCACATGTCTCAGCAGTGTCCTGTTTCCCAGCTCTGAGGTTTTAATATATCTTTAATAAGATAAAATTCTCTGAAAATCTTGTCACATTCTCTATTTGCTATATAGATCAGCAGTTCCCAGATCTGAACTCATATCAGAATCACCCTGGAGCTTTTTAAAAAATAAATTATGGTGGCACCTGAGTGGCTCAGTCAGCTAAGCTTCTAACTCATGGTTTTGGCACAGGTCATGATCTCAGGGTTGGGAGATCGAGCCCCATGTTATGCTCTGAGCTGGACATGGAGTCTGCTTAAGATGCTCTCTCTCTCCCTTTCCCTCTGCCTCTACCCCTCTAAATTAAATAAATAAATAAATAAATAAATAAATAAATAAATAAATAAATAAATAAATTTCATGGACTCCCCAAGGGTTAATATGAGAAAAAAAAGTGTTTAAATATATAAAAATGGGGAAGGATTGTTCTAGATTAAGAGACTAAAGAGACAGCCAAATGCAGTGTATGACCCTCAAGTGGATACTGGATTAGAAGTTATGAAAGGCATTTTTAGGATGAGGGAATTTAGACATGGACTGGATCTTAGGTGATGGGAAATTGTTAAATTTCTAGAGCATGATAATGGTGTTGTGATTATGTAGAAGAATGTCTTTGTACTCAGGTGATACATGCTGAAGTACGTATGTACGTACGTATTTTTTTATTTTAAAGATTTTATTTATTTATTTGACAAAGAGATAGAGAGCACAAGTAGGCAGAGTGGCAGACAGAGGGAGAGGGAGAAGCAGGCTCCCTGCAGAGCAAGGAGCCCAATGTGGGGCTTGATCCCAGGACTCTGGGATCATGACCTGAGCCAAAGGCAGCCGCTGAACCGACTGAGCCACCCAGGCGCCCCTTTGCTGAAGTATTTAAGCATGAAATGCCATGGTGTTTGCTTCTTACTTCAGATGTTCAGCAAATAAAATGGAAGGGATGAAGGAAAGGAGGGAGGGAGGTGGAGAGAGACAGAGGGAAAGGAAATGTGGCAAAGTGTCACCAATACTAATGAAGATTCTATGGCATATAGATATTTATTATATATCCTTTCAATTTTTCTGTAGATTTGAAGGTTTTTAAAATAAAAATGGGGGAGGTGCCTGGGTAGCTCAGTTGGTTAAGCATCTTGCCTTCAGCTCAGGTCATGATCTCAGGGTCCTGGGATCAAGTCCCACATCGGGCTACCTGCTCAGTGGGAGTCTGCTTCTCCTTCTCCTTCTCCCTCTTCCCCTGCTCCTGTGCTCTCTCTCTCTCTCACTCCCTCTCTCAAATAAATAAAAATCTTTTTTAAAAAGACCACATTAAAAAATAATAAAATAAAATAAAAATAGGGGATTAAAAAATTAAAATCATGATGCTTAGAATTCACCTCAAACCTATGGAATCAGAATTCCCAAAGGTGGGGCCAGGGAATTTATTTTTTAAAAAGCCCTCGAAGGGAGTGCCAAATGTCCATCAATGGACCAATAAAAAAGCAAAATATGATATAGACACAATGGAATATTACTCAGTTCATAAGAAGAAATGAACTTCCAGTACACATCACAACATGGATGAACCTTGAAAACATATTCTAAGTGAAACAGGCCAGTAAAAAGGACAAACTTCGTATGATTCCATGTACACAAAGTACCTAGAAGAGGCAAGTTTATAGACACAGAAAGTAGATTAGAGATTGTCAGGGGCTGCAGAGGGAGGAGGAATGGGGAATTATGGCTTAATGGTTGCAGACTTTTTCTTTGGGGTGATGAAAAAGTTTTAGAAGTGATTGTCACCCAACATTGTGAATGTAATGAATGCCAGTCAATTAAACACTTAAAATGGTTGGGGGTTTGATAATGGTAGAAAGGGGTCACGACACAAAGAACTTGGGCAGCCTCTAGAAGCTGGAAAGGGAAGGCATCAGATTCTTCTCTAGAAAGGAATGCAGCCCTACAGACACTTTGATTTTAGCCTTGTGAGACCCACGTTAGACTTCTAAACTGTAAGGTGACCACTGAAAACATTAAAATGCCAAGATTGTTGGGAAGGTAGCAGAATAGGAGGATCCAAAGCTCGTGTCATTCCCTGGACACACACCTAGATAACAGCCACATCAGTGCAACTAACTCAGAAAATGACCCAAAGCCTGGCATTCTAGACTTTCCACAATTAACTGTAGAGAGGAGGCCACATGGAAAAGGGTAAGAGGGGGGGAGTCCCAGTGGGGAACCGAACTTTCCAGAAGACTAACCACACATGGGAGGGACACCACATACACAAATGCAGAGGAGGACCCTCCACACCAGGCTCCCCAGACACAGGGGCCTGCACTGGGAAGATAAGTCCACACAATATTTGGCTTTGAAAACAAAACAAAAAGCCAACTACTAACGGGGAGAAGATATTTGCAAGTGATTTATCCAATATGGGATTAGTATCCAAAATATATAAAGAACGTATACAACTCATCCAAGAAAACAAATAATCCACGGACTCTAGCTGGCTCAGTCAGTAGAGCATGGGACTCTTGGTCTCAGGGTAGAGTTTACTTAAAAAAAGCTAAACAAAACAAAACAAAATAATCCCATTAAAAAAGGGCAGAGGACCTGAATAAACATTTCTCCAAAGAAGACATCCAGATGGCCAACAGACACATGAAAAGGTGCTCAACATCACTCATCATCAGAGAAATGCAAATCAAAACCTCAGTAAGATATCACCTCACACCTGCCTCAATGATTAAAATAAAAAAAGATAAGAAATAAGTGTTGGTGAGGATGTGGAGAAAAAGAAACCCTTGTATGCTATTGGTGGGAATGAAAACTGGTGCAGCCACTGGGGAAAACAGTATGGAGTTTCCTCAAAAAATTAAAAATAGAACTACCATATGAACCAGTAATTCCTCTACTGGGTATTTACCCAAAGAAAACAAAAACATTAATTCAAAAAGATACATACACCCCTATATTTATTGCAGCATTATTTACAATAGCCAAGATATGGAAGCAACCTAAGTGTCTATCAATAGATGAATGGATAAAGATGTGTGTATATATATACATACATATATATATATATATATATACACACAATGGAATACTACTCAACCATAAAAAAGAACAAGATTTTGCCATTTGCAGCAACACGATGGATCTAAAGGGTATAATGCTAAGTGAAATCAGTCAGAGAAAGACAAATACCATATAATTTCCCCCCATGTGGAATTTAAGAAACAAAACAAAGGAACAAAGGAAAAAAAAACACGAAAAACCAGACTCATTCAACAAAACTAATGGTTACCGGGGATGGGGTTGTGTGGGGGTAGCGGATGGGTGAAACAGGTGATGGGGATTAGGAGTACACTTAACGTGATGAGCACTGAGTAATGTATAGAATTGCTGAATCACTATATTGTACACCTGAAAGTAATATAACACTCTTAGAGTTCAATAAAAAAAGTTAAAATGGCAGATTTTATGTTACATACATTTTATCACAGATTAAAAATTAATGTAATATACTGAATACCATTGAATTATACACTTTATTTATTTATATTTATTTTAGAGAGAGAGAGCACACATGAGCAGGAGGGGCAGAGGGAGAGAGCATCTCAAGCAGACTCCAAAGCTTGGACCCGACAACGGGTCTTGATCTAAAGATCCTGAGATCCCTACCTGAGCCGAAACCAACAGACACTTAACCGACTGAGCCATCCAGACGCCCCTGAATTGTACAATTTAAATGGGTCAATTGCATGGTATGTGAATTATATCTTGATAAAGCCAATAAAAAAAATCTCACAAAACATCAAAATCCATACCTTTTTAAGTGAAAGATAATTATTTTTGGTGCTTTGGAAATACTGGCCCTTATAGCTGTTTCTTGCTTGGTTTCACAGAAGGAACAGTGAATTTGGTTATTCCAGGTCAGTGTGTCTTGTTGAAAAAACCACTGGAGACAGTCCTATGGAAGAAAACCGCATTTGGTGACTACATTGGATCAAGTGCAGCCTGGGCTCTGTTTACAGTAGAACGTTGCAACAGCCGTGGAAATGTGATCCTCAGTGCTTTCCTCAAAGTCAACATATGCAGGAGGTCCCAGTGTCACAAGCTGCTGCCTGGACAGGTGTAAAATCTACCTGACGAAGGAGGGGCTTCTGTCTCACTCAGTTACTGAAATGGATCCGAGTGCCAGAGACTTCCAGTCTCTGGATCAGCATTTTAACCTTTGTGGTTGATTTCAGAATAATACTGACTATGCAGTTTCCACTAACCAAGTCAGGCAACTGTTTTATGTTACTCCCCTCATCACAGAAGCGATCCGGAGACTGAAAAATGACCATGTGTGGTGTCTGGGGGTGACCCGTTATAAAGACAGCAAGACAGACAGAATTTGATTCTGTGCACAGAAGCCACCGTGAGTGTGGCCAGGCCCCCCGCTTGGCAAACCACCAGCCTGAAGAGGAAGGTGAGCACAGATCCTGTGTTCGGTACACATGCCAGCACCTCAGAGTCTTGGGAATTTGTTTCCCGCCATCTTTAGCAATTTAATCTGAGAACAAAGCCCACTTCTAAATAAGTAGTAGGATTCCGTTCTCCAATTCTGGCATGTGAAAACTTTTCACAGCTGTGCTTTCATAATTTAGGTAGAAAATATAATGGGTATTATTCTGCAAGGGAACTTATTGCTCCCTGCCTTCTAGCTGTCTCCTGCCTTCTACCACCACCCTGATTTACAGATTAATTTTTGGTATGATGGTGAAGAAAATTCAAGAGCTAAATTCCCAATATGCACCAAGCCATCTCAGTAGAATGAATAAAGCCCACGGGTCATTTCAGTTTTACACTGAGGCTGTTTTAATGAGTACATTTAGAAATACAACCGAATTCACAGTCACTTTTGGCTGTCGCTTTTCTATAAAATGTTGTCATCATGGGCTTCCAATTTGCTTTAAATGACAAAGCAGCCCCCTCCTAATAGGCAATGTGGGAAACCTGAGAAGTGGTATCCAGGAGCAAGGATGGCTACCTGAAGAGAGCACTCGTATTCAGATGGAATGGGGAGAGAGAGGATGGTGAAGACTTCGTTCTTGTAGGTGCAGCTCTCACACTTCAAACACATGATGCTGTAGCTGAGCTGCCCTTCAAACAGTTGCGTGATGATGGAGGACTCATTGGTCATCACCTTCCTGCAGCATCTTGGAATAGACCCTTTCTCGTATGATCTTCTTCGATGGTACTGAATCAAAGGAACAAATTAGCTCTGAATCAACCCTTGGTTATCAAAAAAAGCTTTTAATAGGATGACTTGATTTTTGTTCTATCAGAATGATACATTGCTACCAGAAACCAGTTAGTTCTGGATTCAACAATGCATAGAATAAGGTCTTCTTAAGAGTACATATTAGGAGGGGCACCTGCGTGGCTCATTGAGGTGAGCATCTGACTTGCTTTCAGCTCAGGTCATGATCTCACGGTCGTGAGATCCAGCCCGGCATGGAGCCCCAGCGAGGTTCCACGGTGGGCTCTGCATGGAGCTCTGTGTTCAGCAGGGAGTATGCTTGAGATTCTCTCCCTCTGCCCCTCCCCCCTCGTGCTCTCTCTCTAAATAAATAAATCTCTCTTAAAAAGGTATATATTAGTTTTGATTTCTGATCATTCAGTTATTTTCCTCCTTAAGTGAAGCTGAGGAAAGATGACACGCTAACCCTGTGACAACACATGTCCGTGCCCCAGAAGCCAACAGCCTGTGATAACGTGATACGGGGTCCTAGAGGCAGTTCTTCCTGGGAAGAGGGTGAGTAAGCGTTTGAACTAGCTTTCAGTCATACAAACTGATCTGTCCTCATTCCAGCCCCTTCAGATTTAGCCTCTTCTACTTTTATTGTTAGAAAACACTTTTTTTTTTTAAAGAGCAAATCTTAAATTCTTAAGGCAGCCCAAGTTAGCCTCGTGGCCTGATTTGAATCTAGCTCATGTTGAGGGGTACCATTTCTGGGGGCGCAGGCTGACTTCTCGGTGCTTGAATGGCCTCACTAGACTGGACATTTGGAAGACACATTAGCCCACAGCCAGCTCTGCCTTGGAGCTGTGCACTCTGCTCCCCTTTGTCTTGCTGCTTTGGTCAGGCTCTGCCACCAAGGTCTTCCACCTGATAGTCCTGATGCCCCTAATTCCAACTTTGGTCTTGGGAATGAGAATGCTATTTATTTCAGATTGGCTGCAGATGAGGACCTAAGTGATTTTACTGACCACCACCCTACCCTTTGGCTAAAAAAAAAAAAAAAAAGTGCTGCCGTGAATACCTTAGTAGCAGTAAAAATGAAAAATGGAACTGAGGATTACAGATGAGAATGATTAATGGCTATCACTTGTGATCTTTTGCCAAAGCATTTCCTAGATGGGAAGTATGAGGAAAGCTAACATCAGCACAAGGACACTGCATAAAACCAAGGACCTATCTTTGGAGAGTATGTGACTCAGATCAAAGCTGAAGGCAATGAGTCTTACAAAGAAAAGTAAAACCCTTCGTAACTGGTGATCTCATGTTTCATTAAATGTTGTATGTCCTGATCTGGTGAAGAACTCCGGTTCAGAATGTTCGGCATGAAGATGAAACTTTGCAGTATTTAGGTCTGTCCTTTAATACCCAGCTTCATATTTTCTTGGGTTTGTAGTTACCAAGAACATGTACTTTAAGTTGTAAAGCTCTATATGTTTTATCTCATGAGGTACATATTTTTATTTTAAAAAAATGAGATTTTCACTTTAGAAAACTAGTCTGTGCAGATGTTATTTGCAAAGGGAACAACAGACTAGTGGTTCCTACACCTGTTGATCACTGGCAACACCATGTGAGCTTTCCCAAAGGACAGCCCAAGACATTCTAATTCAGTAACACCAGAGTGAGGGGCTTAGGATGTGTGGCGTGAAACTCTTCCCAGGTGATTCTGATGATTATTTGGAAAATACAGACCAATTCAAATACTAACTTGAGTGTGCCCCACAGTACCCCCAGCACCTGTGCTTGGCAGAGAGGGGGCAATATTGACAGAACAGACCAAAGAATGAAAAACGAAAGTTGCTGATAGAGCTGAAGGGTCTATCTTATTTCAAAGACCATTAATTCTACTTACCTTTTTCAGAGCTTCATGAAGTTCATTCAGGACATAAATCAAGAATTCCTGAGCATCTTGCTGTGTCTTTTTCATAAATGCTGGGTAGAGGTTGCCAAGAGCTGACTGAAATATTTCTGGTGAGACACATTCTGAGTCTCCAAGCCACATGTCTGTCATCACATAGGCAAAAGCTGTAGCAACCTCCCTGCAATCCCTTGGAAGAGGAACAGAGAATGTTTCTGGCTGATTTAATGACAGGGAGGCACCTAAAAACTCAAGCATGTGGCATCAGACCAAAAACAAAGCTCCCTTTCTTAGGCGACCTTCCCACGTTGTTATTCACCCTAGCAATGGTCTCCGGCGGGCGGGGCGGGGGGGGGGGTCCTCTGGGGCTCTTGTTTAGCCCCAAGGAGGGACTTCACTGGGCTCCTTCCCTCACCTGGCCTTGGGGGAGCAGGGAGTGCGGGCTGGGCGGCAGGGAACACAAATGGTCTTACTTTTGAAGAGCAGTAATGTACTTTCCCGAGAGAAAGTATTCCACCAGTGGTGCGATGCTGCCGAGACACTGTAAGATGGCGTTCATGTAGCACGTGTTGCCCAAGTTCCGCAGGCCCGTCACTCCCTGGAAACGGGGCTGGTTCTCATCGGCCTCGTTCACGGGACAGATATCATAGTGATCTGTGCACTCTGCCCTGTGTTGGTGCCATGTGGGAGGAAAGGAAAGCATTTTGAGCGACCAGATTATGTGCCCATGACAATAAGGCACCCTCAAGCTCATGCCACAGAGAGTTCTCAATGAGACTTCTGTCCAATACATTCCCGACCAGAGACAGAAGTATTTGAACTCGAGGTATAAAATCACATCACTTATTCTGGAACTCTGAACAGAGCCTGCAGCCAAAGAAGCAGAGGTAAATATTTCTTCCTGAAACCAGGGCAAGAGGACAGAAAATATTGGCCTTTCAGAGACCTAGAATTGCTTGGCTAAAAATGCAAATTTCCCTCTAAGTACTAAAGTACTGGGGCGCCTGGGTGGCTCAGTTACTTAAGCATCTGACTCTTGATTTCAGCTCAGGTCACGGTCTTGGGGTCATGAGATTAAGCCCCATGTGCGGCTCTGCACTCAGCAGGGAGTCTGCTTCTCCCTCTCCCTCTAACCACACACTCTCTGTCTCTCTCTAAAATAAATAAATAAATCTTAAATAAATAAATACCAAAGTATTTCTTTTTCTTTTCTGGACAAATAATGTAATTATTTTTAGTAGTAACAGTAATTGCAATAGATAGTAGTTAATACTAACAATAGCTATCATTTATGGAGCTTGGCCCAAAGTTAAGTAGTTAATATGCATTTTCCCATTTAATTCTTTCAACAGTTTTATGGGGTAGGTATAATTGTTTTTAAATCCTGTTTTACAGAGGAGAGATCACATTTAAATGGTTTAGTCATTTGACTACGATATATGTATTATGTGCAGTAGTGTGTGGAGAGAAGGAATATCGTACCTACCTACCTATTGAGTTATTTGGATTTATATATCATATATTAATAGTGTGTGTGTACATATTAAGGGCATATGCACATGCTAAGAGCACATCTATGTATGTATATTACATACATCTGTGATATACATTTTCTGTCGTCATATTACATACATATATGTGTTCTTAGAAACACACACATGTACAAGGAAAGAGCAAGAGCAGAGACTTTGTAAAGAATAGATCTTAGTTTAAATCCTGACCCTGCCGCTTCCTAGTTACATGACCTGGAACTCTCATCTATAAAAACAGGAAAAATGCTCCCTTATAGGATGGTGGGAGGATTAGATTAAGTGATGCGAGGCCTGTGGCGCAGATTACGTAGTTAATAAATGGGAACTTAAACACATTTTTGACTAAGTGACTGATGTAGGATGTCCTAAACAGGAAGCTATGGAATTTGAGAGTCCTGTGCACAGGCCAGCCCAGAGCGGAGGAGAACGCTGCAGTCGCCCAGGGAGGCCTCCTCTCGCCACTCACAGCTTCCTTTTGTCATTTGGCTATGGCTCAAGGCAGCCTGGCATCTTGGTCCTTTATGACTTTTCTTCCCTTGTGCAGGATCTAAAACTGGGTCTCCATGAGACCATTACCTCACCTCAGTACCTCTATTTACAATTTTGCCAGTTTGAAGAGTGTTCACTATTACCAGATGGTCATTTTCATGTTTGTTTTCTGATGTCATCAGAGGCCCCGCATGGTCCCTCGTTAGGGGCATCTATTGCCTAGATATCAAATATGTATCTTCCCTTCCTTGTGGGGGACCTCCATGGGGTCAAACCTGAGGGAACCCTTCCAAATGCGGCATGTACCCCCGATTCCTTTGCCACCCCCTTGGCCCCCTCCCGGAATTCTCGAGAAAACTGTAGTAGAAAGTGGCTCACAGGACATAGTAGATGCCGAAGTCATCTGCAGGGAGGGGCCGCTGTGAAGTCATTTTAGCGAGACCACGTTGGACTTTCACTTCTACTCAGGAGCTACATCGAATTCTTTTAACTTCATTTCTCCAATCCTGTTACTTTGGCTCTTTTGTTTGTAATCAACAGTGTATATGTATCTCTCTGTACTTCAGGTACATTCCCACTTGGATTTCCCATGCATCATAATCATTTCCATTCACCCTCAAGATTCTAGCATGTTGCCACGAGAGACCATTACTCGGCTGCTTAAAAACTTTAAAAGTATTAGATTTCAGGGGCGCCTGGGTGGCTCAGTCAGTTGAGCACCTGACTCTTGGTTTCGGCTCAGGTCATGGTGATCTCAGGGAACTGGGATCCAGCCCTGCATCAGATTCTGAGCTGGGCATGAGGCCTGCTTAAGATTTCCTCTCTCCCTCTCCCTCTGCAACTCACGCCTCTCAAATAAAAAAGTATTACATTTCAGAGAATGAACTGAACATACAACCTCTCTTCCTCCGTCACTCAGTTTCTCTTGAATATATACATTACACACATACACAGAAGATTTACCTCCACATAGTCCACTCTGGCAACCCTGCCCGCTTTGGGCACCCATCCCCACTGCTGGGGATCACACCACTCCTAGGATCCCAAGGGAGTATTTCTCACCCTGGGAAGGGAAGCAGTTGGATTTTGCTGCTTCTAAAGCGCATAGCATTGGGATAGACTGGAGTCTTTCTCTTCAGTCACCCACTGTAGTCCAAAGGGGGTGTAGACACACACAAACACACATCCCTCTAGGGTCACCAGGGCAAATATAAATAAAGTGTTCATCACAGAAGGATTTATAAGCTGAGAAGTAGCAAAGAACACATGAGCTCCTGAGCTCTCATTTTTTTCACAGAGAACTGTCCTTAAGAAGGCATATTGGTGAAGAGGGCCACTCCCCACCCTGCCCCCCTCCCCCCGCACTATTTAGATCAAAAGGGGTCGGAGAGTAGGTACAACTGTGGAGCCTCGAAAGCAACCTGGTCAGGAAGTGGTCTTGTTAGAAAGGGGAGCCTCTGCAGCTCAAAGCTGCTACCCGCTTGTTCTTTCTTTGAGTGAACTCAGAATCTGTAGGGAGTAGGTGAAGAAAGAGCCTTTAGGGCCAATCCAATTTATCTTTTCTCAGCTCTGCATCAAGTAAAATGAATGAGGTTATAAAAGAAAAAAACTCTTCAAAAATATAAATATCAGGAAAGATAAAGAAGGCTGAGAACCATTGCAGATTAAAAAATAAACGAGGGACGCCTGAGTGGCTCGGTCGGCTGAGCATCTGGTTCGGGTCATGATCTCAGGGTCGTGAGATCAAGTCCTGCATTGGGCTCTGGGCTGCGAGCATGGAGCCTGCTTGAGGTTCTCTCTCTCCGCCCCCCTCTCTCTCTGCCCCTTCCTTCCTGCTCACTCTCTCTCAAAAAAACAAAAAACAAAACCAAAAAAACTAGAGAAACAAGACAATTACATATCATACCCAATCCTGGGTAGGATCCTGGATCAGGATAAAAACATTGCTATAAAAGGACATTATTGGGACAACTGATAAAATCTGAAGAGGATTATATATGAATAGTTTTGTCTTGATGTTATGTTGAATCTTCTGATTTTTATAAGATGGTATCCTGTTTATGAAAGAGAATGTCCTTGTTCTTAGGAAATATACACTGACGGATCTAGGGCTTTATAAAGAGGCCTGATCTATGCAAACTGCTCTGAAATGTTTCATGGAAACACACAGAGACACAGACACACATGAGGAAAGGAGGGAAGCGGATAACGTGATAAACTACAGATGAAGCAAATGCAGTTGGATGTCAGCAATGGGTGAATCTGGGTGAAGGTAAATGAGTTCTTTGTACGATTCTTGCAATTCTTCTCTAAGTTTGAAATGGTCTCAAACTAAAAAGTTCAAAGAAGCAAGAATGTAGTAAATGTAATTTTTATATGGATTTATCTCCAGGATATAGTACTGGTAAGCCATAAAAGCAAGGTTCTGAAGAGTCCATCTATAGTAGGCACCCCATGGATCTCCAAGTGCATTTATGCTCAGGCTACATGGAGACATTAAGAACGATCATTCTTTGATGCCTGTATAAGGGATCCTGGCAACCAGGTGCTGAGTCTTACAGCTATTTTGTATTTGTGGTCTATTAACAAAGGGGTTTCATGAAGTCACCTCAGTGGTGATTCTGCAGGACTTGAATCCTGTCACCCTGCTCCTCCTTCGGCCGGTGAACTTCTCCCAAATACTTCAGTTTCTTCTCATCGGTGGAGTTTTGTTAAAATTTCATTTTATGATTGATAACACTTATAGGTAAAAACACAACTCATACTCATATGTTGATATTATATCCAGGGACCTTTCTAAACTCAAAGTCTAATTTTTATATATGTTCTTTAGATTTTCTACAAACATTGAAGTCATCTGCAGAAAAAAATCAGTTTTATTTTTTCCTTTCCAAACCTTATGCTTTTTCTTTCTTACCCTTTGAACTAGCTAGCCCCTCCAGTAAAATGTTGAACAGAAGTGGGGATAGTAGTCATACTTAGCTCACTCCTGAACTAACAAGGAAAGTTTGAACAATTCATCAGTAAGTATGATGTTTGCTAAGGGTGTAGTGTTGTTGTTGTTGTTGTTCTTTAGAGGGGGAGGGGCAGAGAGAGAGAGAAAGTGAGAGGGGGAGGGGCCAAGAGAGAAAGAGAGAGAGAGAGTGGGGATGGGCAGAGAGAGAGAGAGAGAGAATCTTAAGCAGGCTCCACACCCAGCACAAGGCCTGAAGTGGGGCTTGATCTCAAGACCCTGGGATCACGACCTGAGCAGAAATCGAGACCTAGACGCTTAACCAACCGAGCCACCCAGGCGCCCCTAAAGGCATAGTTTTTTTGAGAGTTGTAATCATGAACAGACACTGAGTGTGATCAGGTTTTTCTGTCTCTTTTGAGGTAATCATGAGATTTTTCTTCTTTAGTCTGTTGTTGTGGTTAATAATTGATGGTCACATATTAAACCAATCTTCTATTCCTCAGATAAACTTATCTTGTTAGTGATGTAGCATCATTTTCATGAATTGCTGCTTTCTATTTGTTAATCTTTTGTTCAAGAATTTTGTATCTATGTTCATGAGTAAAACAACCTATGTAGTAGTGTTCTGTGCTGTGTAACAAATTATCACAAATTTAGTGCACTGTTTAAAACAACACACATTGATCATCTCATAGTTTCTATAGGTCAGAGTCCAGGTATGGCTGAGCTGGAATCACATGTTACATTCATTTGTCATATCTCTTTAGGGTCCTTGATCCTGAAACAGTTCTTATGCATTTCCTTGACTTTCAAGAACTTGACACTTTTTTTTTTTAAAGATTTTATTTATTTGACAGATAGATAGCGAGAGCAAGAACACAAGCAGGGGGGGTGGGAGAGGCAGAAGCAAGCTTCCTGCCGAGCAGGGAGTCCGATGCGGGGCTCCATCCCAGGACCCTGGGATCATGACCTGAGCAGAAGGCAGACGCTTAACCATCTGAGCCACCCAGGTGCCCCTCCTTGTCCTTTTAGAAAGGAACAATTCCAAACTCTTTATTTGCTACTTTTCTCTTTCCAGCTAAAAACAGATGTGTTAGTGTTTCTTGGAAAACTTGGTTCTAAGAAAATTAACTCAGAAATGTCTCGTAGTAGTTAAGAGTGGTCAAGGGCACAAGCTTTGGAGTTAGACATATATTCAAGTCCCAACTGCGCCACTTCTGTAGTTTCAAAATGGGGATAATCATAGTACCCAGCCTCATAAGATTATAGTGAGGATTAAATGAGATAATTACTGAAAAATTACTTATTTGTTCAATCTGGCACAAAGTGAGTACTCAAGTATAGCAACTGTTACTATTATAAATCATTGTTTCTTCATATAAAAGCAGTGTGCTTTTGCAAATTTTCAAAAATTTTGGAAATATTACTTTTTTTAAAAAAATTTTATTCATTTATTTGAGAGCGAGATAGCGAGAAAGAGTACCAGCAGGGGGCAGGGAGAGGGAGAAGCAGGCTCCCCACTGAGCAGGGAGCCTGATGCCGGGCTCGATCCCAGGACCCTGGGATCATGGCCTGAGCTAAAGGCAGACGCCCAACGACTGAGCCACAAAGGCGCCCCTGAATCTTAATATTTAAAAATATTTTATTCTAGTTTACTTTAAAATTTTCTACCACGTATATTTGCCAGCACATATTTAAATTTGTGTATTTTATGAATATTTGATTGCCTCTTTTATCTCGTCTTCCTATTTAGATCTTTCCTTTTGCTTGAGTATATCCTTGATTGACATTTTCCAAGAAATGGTGAACTTTCTGGGAATGCCATCACATGGCTGGGTTCAAAGTCCTTCCTTTATCCTAATAGTATTGCTTTCCTACCTCCTGGATACTATATGACAGGTGAGAATTCTTTTGTCAATCTGATTTTTTTCTTTTGTAAACATTATTATTATTTGCTATTTATTTGCAGTTACTAAACTGTGGCAAGAAGTAGGTAATTTTATTTCCTCCTTTCTAGGTCTTGCATTAAATAGTTGTTGCATCTCATTCATTAACCCAGAAAATATTTACTGTGCATCTACTACATGTTTAATAGAATAAAATATAAATCTTTACCTTCACATAGCTTACAACCTATTGATCACTCGGATTTAGTCTGTACTTTCAACTCTTACCAAATATTTCCTATTGTTTTGACTTTCTTACATGTGTTATGACTGAGCACTCTATGGTTACTTTATTTGAATTATCTTGATGTTTTAGCTTTACATTTGTGCTCACAGCTTTTTTAAGATTTTATTTGTCAGAGAGAGAGAGAGAGCACAAGCAGAGGGAGTGGCAGGCAGAGGGAGAAGCACGCTCCCCGCCTAAGCAAGGAGCCCAACTCAGGACTCAATCCCAGGACACTTGGATCATGACCCGAGCCAAAGGCAGACACTTAGACTGAGCCACTCAGGTGTCCCTCAGAGCTACTTTTTACATCCTTTTTTCTAATTTCATTCTTAAAGTGAATTCTAAAAGTGCCTTCAAAAGATGAAATGGAAGACTTAAGCACTTAGATGCAAATTATACACATCCACATATCTCATAAGCATGTGCTATTTCAACTATACTAACAGAAACTACAAGATGGTAAGTTCTTTGTAGAAGGAAAAATCACTCTCAGAATGTTCTCTATTCTCCATGTCCTCCTCTCTTCACTGGAATTCCCAAGGAAAGACAGCATGAAGAAACCTATTACTTGAGTACCTTTATGTGCTAAGTACTTAACTCCCTGCACCTTCACAACAATGTGAGATCAGTATTATCAGAGAGGCTTGCTCAATTAGCTGGTTACTCATGGCTAAGGGGCAGAGCAAGAAAATGAGAGTCTAAGTCTATCCAGTTCCATTTTGCATTGCAGTGTATACACAGGAGCTACAGAATTGAAAGACCCTTAGACATGACTTATCCAGTACTACATTGTTATTGCCAGATATTTTTTTTATTTTTTTTATTTATTTTTTTTAAAGATTTTATTTATTTATTTGAGAGAGTGAGAGAATGAGAGATAGAGAGCACGAGAGGGAAGAGGGTCAGAGGGAGAAGCAGACTCCCCGCCGAGCAGGGAGCCCGATGCGGGACTCGATCCCGGACTCCAGGATCATGACCTGAGCCGAAGGCAGTTGCTCAACCAACTGAGCCACCCAGGCGCCCCTGCCAGATATTTTTTTTAAAGATATTACTTATTTAACAGAGAGAGACACAGTGAGAGAAGTAACACAAGCAGGGGGAGTGGGAGAGGGAGAAGCAGCCTTCCCGCTGAGCAGGGAGCCCAATGCAGGGCTCGATCCCAGGACCCTGGGATCTGACCTGAGCCCAAGGCAGACACTTAATGACTGAGCCACCCAGGCGCCCCTGGCAGATAATACTCTATTGTATAGAGTTATATTTTACTTTTGGGTTGTTTCCATTTTTTGGCTATTATCAATAATGCTGCTTCATATGAACATTCATGTACAAGGTTTTATATAGACATATTTTCATTTTCTTGGGTATATACCCAGGGGAAAAATTGCTGTCATATGGACTCTAATGTTTAACCTTTTGAGAAACTGTCAGATTGTTTTCCAGAGTGGTGACACTCCTTAAATCCCCACCAGGAATAGATAAGCATTCCAATTTCTCCATATCCTGGCCAACACCTGCTATCATCTTTTTCATTCTAGCCATTCCAGTGGGAATGAAGTGACATTTTATTATAGTTTTGAATTTCCCTGATGGCTAATGATGTAGAGACTCTTTTCATGTTTATTGACTACTCATATATCTTTGGAGAAAAGTCTATTCACATCCTTTGCCCAGTTTTAAATTGGGATGTCTCTTTATTACTTAATTAAAGCTCTTTATACAAGTCTTTTATCAGATATATTACTTGGAAAAATTTTCTTCCATCCTGAGTTGTCTTTTTGTTGATAGTGTACTTTTTAAGATTTTATTTGAGAGAGAGAGGGAGGGCATGAGCAGGTGGAGGGGCAGAGGGAGAAACAGACTCCCAGCTGAGCAGCAAGCCCAACATGGGGTTCTGGGATCATGACCTGAGCCAAAGGCAGACGCTTAACTGACTGAGCCACGCTGGCGTCCCAAATTATATGTTTTGAAAGTACCTGTGGACCCTCAGGGTTTGCGGTCCATTTCAAGAACCACTGACCTAATTAAAAATCTAGTTAATGCCCATCAAAAAGAACACTGTGTTTCCTAATATAAGTATACAACACCAGCAATGACACATTCTTGACAAAAATTCAATCTTGAATTTAACCAAGCCTCTAAACCTAACAGTGTATGGCATACTCAAGAAACAGAAACATGTAAAATGGCACCTAAGGGAAATAATCAGCAAAGCCCTGAATGTGGGAAACTTTTTAGAACCTATGATTGGGTTCTTTAAAAAATAAACTAGATGTTGGGTGGGGGGAGGGGAATGGCAGGAGAAGCCTATATATTGAAACTTTAAAGACAAATCAAGCAACTCTAATATATAATAAATCTCAACTGGGTCCTGATTGAACCAAATTATTAAAAAAAGGCGCCTGGGTGGCTCAGTTGGTTAAGCTACTGCCTTTGGCTCGGGTCATGATCCTGGAGTCCCGGGATCAAGTCCCACGTCGGGCTCCCTGCTCGGCGAGGAGCCTGCTTCGCCCTCTAACCCTCCCCCCTCTCATGTACTCTCTCTCTCAAAATAAATCTTTAAAAAAATTAAAAAATAAAAATTTTTAGAATGACACTGATATTAAGAAACTTAATTTTTTAGGTGTGAATATATCACAGTTCTTATATTTTAGAAACATATACTAAGGCATTTATAATTAAAATGAAAGAGAAGTTCCATTGATGCAGACTGCAAAGAAATCCTGAGGGGAAAAAAAAACAGTAAAGTAGAGGGCTACACATGGGGTGGGGCAGCACATAAAAGAAAGCACTGTTGACTGGAGCTCTTTATTGTGGACTGGAGTATGCAGCCTTTCTGAAGAATAACCATGCCCTCTCCCTCCCTGCTTCCTGCCCATGACCACTAAGGCAGAATCATGGACCCCAGCTGGAAACTCTGCTTTGAGGAATTTCCAAAGAGTGCAGAAGAGAAACATATTCCAGAGAGGTGCAAAACCATAACTTGGGATTTTACCTAAGAAAAAGCTCACAGATGGTCTAATATTGGAAACAGAAATTCTGTGATACTTCAACACGTTATTTATTTATTCATTTATTTTAAGATTTTTATTTTTATTTATGAGAGAGAGAGAGAGAGAACACAAGCAGGAGGAGGGGCAGAGGGAGAAGCAGACTCCCCGCTGATCAGGGAGCCCGATGCGGGACTCGATCCCAGGACCCCGGGATCATGACCCGAGCTGAAGGCAGACGCTTAACGACTGAGCCACTCAGGCGCCCCCAACACGTTATTTATTGAGCATCTGTATTCGATGCTACACATGCCAGCAAGGCACTAAGGAAAATACAAGAATAAATAAGACAGCTCTCAGTTGGTAATACAGACCAAGTTTTCAGAGACACACTGGTTGAGAGGCTTCACTCCAGTACATAATTGCTAAGCATTTAATTTAATTAAGTGCTAGTTGTTACAGACCTGAGGGTCCATGTTCCTCAAATACAGATACCTTGTGTGAAACCTAGCTAGGAAACAATGAGAGCAGATCCGGTAAATAAGGAGGACCACAAAAATCCCTGCCTGTATATTCACCCTTTTCTGCAAGTAATTACTTGATCTGAGTGGTAAGTGGCTATTTATTGGGTACTCTTGCCTTGATTATCCACTTAAACACACTGTGAACGGTGTGCCTATCACAAATCATGTACTATGCAAGGTGTTGGGTGATACAGGAGTGAAAAACCTGAATGGTCCTTTCCTCTGCAAAGCGTATAATCTAATGGGGTAAAAAGGATGAAACTATGAAACAAAATAGTTCAACTGAAGGGTGGGAAATGAGGGTAATTTTTATATTTTTCTTTATATTTTAAATCTTTACCTTATATTCCATTACAACCAACATGCATTACTTTTAAAATAATGATGGCTCATATATACCAGATGGATGAAAGCATATTATCAGAGAACATCTGCAGATGTTTTAAGAGGTAATTTGGTAAAGAGATAGCGCCTTGTTCTCAGTAGGATGAGACTGAAAAGAAAATGATAAAGAGAATAAGCAAGCGACACTTTTGGACCAGAGTAATAATGATGAAATTCAGTAATCTAAAGAAAGATCACACTTCTTTGGAATAAGAAGGTGGTTTTCAGGTAAACTGTTACTCTCCAGAATTAGAAAAGAAAAGTTATGGAGTAGATTTATTTAATTTTATTTTATTTTTTATTTTTTAAAGATTTCATTTATTTATTTGAGAGAGAATGAAAGATAGAGAGCACGAAAGGGAAGAGGGTCAGAGGGAGAAGCAGACTCCCCGCCGAGCAGGGAGCCCGATGCGGGACTTGATCCCGGGACCCCAGGACCATGACCCGAGCCGAAGGCAGTCGCCCAACCAACTGAGCCACCCAGGCACCCTGGAGTAGATTTATTTTAGAAAAGCAACCAGAAACTGGTACAGAAATGAATCATCATTATGCTTGAAAGTCAACATAACATGAGGCTCAGGAGTGTACAAAAAAATGAGTGTTCCTGGGTTTGAATCCTAGTGCTGCTATGTAATAATTATAAGAATCTTAGGAAAGTTACTTTACCTAATGCTTTTATTTTCTAACTGGCAAAACATGATAATAATAGCTATTTCGGAAGACTGTTTTAAGGATTAAATGGGTCAACATATGTAAAGTACTTAGAGTAATGCCTGGCACATATTAAGTCCTACATAAATGTTCACTATTATTATTATCTAGTGAAAATAATCAACATAAAATTACACATAGTGATGACCCATAACTTCATATTCTGACATAACAAGAAACAGATTAAAAAAAAGAGGAGGGGTGCCTGGGTGGCTCAGTTGCTTAAGCATACGACTCTTGATTTCAGCTCATGATCTCGGGGTCGTGGGATCAAGCCCCATGTCGGGCTCCATGCTCAGCGGGGAGTCTGCTTGAGATTCTCTCCCTCTTCCCCCTCCCCTGGCTTACACACGCATGCTCTCTCTAAAAATAAACCTTGAAAAAAAGAGAGAAACAGGAGGAAACCAAGACCACTTTGAATAATATATAGGACAGGAACTGAAAAGGCTTAGGTGTACAAAATAGTTCATTTAAAAAAACTGATGCTCTGAAAACAAACCAGAAAACACTGCAAACATAATTTTTCAGAATGATTAAACTCAAACATCTGTAAACAAGAATAAATTTATTTAATTTCTTTTAAAGATTTTATGATGTACAAAATGTATATAGTATAATATCTTTAATACACTTTTTCTCTCCCCCCTTTAATATTAAACACTAAACAGCTTGTCTCTTCTTGCCTCATCTGTATCTATGAGATACACTACTGAATACAAGTAAGATTTACACTGCTCCTTCCTAAATAAAAATTAAAATTAGTACCTAGGAAACAAACAAAAAGAAAAAAAAACAAAGCATAAAACTTTAGTCAGATGAAAGCTTTTCCTTGTTGTTGAGTATTCAACAATATCTGGGGCAGTTAAATTACATTTTATTGGCATAAAGTTACATTGCAATCTCCCGACATCACATAATGATAATCCAACTCAATTTCTTAAATAAGTACCATAAACAATACTCATGTTCAGATGTTCCTACACAATTTTAAATATATGCAAGAATTTATGTTTACATTCTGATTTGATATACTGGTCAATAAAATCTTTGGAGAAGTATGTAGCTTCCAGGTTGTCACTATAGATAGAGATAGGAAAAAAAGCACTTTTTTTTTTTTTTTTTTTACAAGGTAACTTCTCTTGAACAGTGAGTTAAGTTTCTCCTCCAATATATTTAGGTTATACCAGTCTACCATGGCTTTCTTCTATCTAACAAGGACTTGATAAAACAATGTTAAAAAAAAAAACAAAAAACTAATACTTCTGCACAATTTGGGCTCTATTTAACAAAAAAACTGCCTCCATCTTTAAATATGGAGCCTAATCCTGATTCATAAAGTCCCTCTTAGAAAATGGTTTTCAGCTCAGAGTTCTTGTATCCCTATGGACCTCCAATAACAAGTCATCTCCTTTCCCATGGCCAACAAGCATCCAGCCGGGAACTAGTGACATCACCAGTGAACACACTAAAACACACTGAGGAAGACATCTGCCATTGAACCAAAAGGCTGGATGATTTCTTCATTTCATTAGCTGAATGGCAGTAAACCAGCTGCCAATAAAATCTGCACAGACACTTAACTTTGGTTAATGGTATTGCACCACATGAGAGAGGGTATCACCCTCATCAGAACAAAGTCAAATGAAATCTTCTGCTAAAAAGAGCCCTTTAAAAAGTTACAAATACTAATTTTCCTTTACCTTTAAAATTTAACAGCTACCAGCTGTATCCTATAGGGAGTTCCTGACTACTTTAATCAGGTCAAAAGAATATTGACCTTTTAACTGTGCCAGAATTAGCATGTTCATTTGCACACACTTTTCTCTATTACCAATTTCCTCCTGAAGGAAAAATGACAAGGTAACATTTTTGTGAGGTGTAGGTAAAACCAATGATTCAGTAATATTATAACATCAGACGAATAGAATTAGTTGATTCTGATTCTTTGGTGGAATTTCCAGGCTGAAGAGTCAAATCTGAAGGCTCATCCTGAGGAAATAGAATTTTATCAGGTGTATAGTCATTCCTCTTCAGATCTATATTCACACCCCCAACAAAAAAAGAAAAGAAAGTCAGTATTTCATAGAAATGAAAAATTAACATTTTCTAAATCAATTTTCCTCTAAATGTGCCAGATCTATATTCTAGCAGGTTGTTTTAAATCCCAAAGTCACAAAATTTACACACATAAAAATAAAATCATTCATTCAACAAATAAGTATTATAATAGTTCTGACCATGAGTCAATAAACTCATTAAGAGTGGAAACATAGTAATAAGCAAGGCAGACAAAGGTCCTTCCTTGCTTATATTCTTGTGGATGAAGAAAAACAAACAGAAAAATAACAGAGTTGTGTAATAACAAGTGCTTTGAAGCAAACAGTATGAGGAGGGCCAGACAGAAGATAATATAAGCTGATTCTTTTAAGGCTGGGCAGAAGAGGCACAGGAGGTAATATTGGAGTGAAGATCTGAATATTGAGAAATGACTCAAAGCTCCAAGAACTGTGTTCTAGGTAGAGGGAAGGTTAACTGCAGACTGTAAAAAGGAAACGGACGTGGTGTTTCCTAAAAATAGCAAGACAGCATGTAGTAACTGAGGGGGGGACTAGTAGAAAATGGCGTCAAGCAGCAGTTTATAGCCAAGTGTTATCAAAATATAGTCAGTGAGCAAATATCAATAGTTTTATCTGTTTACAGATGGTCTATGTCTATTTCTGCACTACCATGGTAGAGCCAGGTAGCTGTGACATAGGCCATATGGTCCACAAAGCCTAAAATATTTTACTACCTTGCCTTTTACAGCAAAGTTGTTGACCCCTGATCTATGGGGTGCAAGCTATGGTAAGGTATTAAGCTGAAGGTATTAAGTAGTGTTAAAGGAGGAACATAATCAAATTTAAGTGACTATTCTGATTGTCATGTGAAGTCCTGTCAAGGGCATTTAGCAGGAACACCAGAAACAAATAGTGGCAATGAGGATTAAAAGAAACGGATGAATTCTAGGAAGATTTCAGAATCAGAGTAGACAGAGTTTGACAGGTTATCTATGAAGGTGAGAGAAGAAAAACCAATCAGTTTTTAGGCTTTGAGCCTGATCAACTGGGTAAACATTAATGAGATAGGGAAGTGTAGGGGTAGGAAATGAAAGTTAAGAGTTCTGGAATGGACATATTACTTATAAAGATGCTGTAAGGTATTCCAGTAGAGATGCAGGAAACTGAATATAGAAACAGGAGCTCAGGAAAGACAGTATGTCTTTAGTTAAATTTGATACTATCAGTATTTGGATCACATTTATAGTTATGGGATAGGATGAAATCACTTTGGGAGTTATAGACAATAGTTGCAGAATTGGAAAACAATGCAGCAATATCAAATTTAACTAAAACTAACCACAGTCCCACATATATCCATATACTTCATCTCCATATAAAAATAGAACTGCCATTCAGAATATGAACTGTTTGAGTGATAGCCTGTATTCAATGATCCAAATACGTATTTGCTACTGTATGAGTAAGTTTTGATAAATTTTGAATTCGAGATTGTGCCACTATGGCCTTAGGGAACGCAAATTAATTTGTAGCTGTATTGTACACTAAGAACAATGGAAAGAAACCCAATTATAATTCAAGTCCTGAAAATGTTAACTTATGGTTACATGGACAAATAATGTGACATCTAATGCTATGTTCTGGAAAATGACAGATTTTGACCGTATTGCTTTTAAAGCCTCTTTCAAGCTATAAAATCCTGATTATATTAATAATTTCAAAAATAGATATACTATACTTAAAATATTGGATCCAAATGATATATAATTTATATGTAATTATAAATAATATAACTTATTATATAATAACCAAATAAAAATTGTATCTGGGCTGCCTGTTAAATTCACCACTGTTATGTTCTAATTTGGGCTAAAATGGACTAAGCATATTCAATTCTATCTTTTCCACAGATTATAAGTAAAAACCCTTCACATAAACATAAAGCCACTATCTGAGATTCCTGAAAAGTAAGAGCAGACCTATTGAGAAAGGGGATCAAAACTTGAAGAATGACCTAGATTGGTGGTGAGTTTCCTGGGGCTTTTTGCCCCTCTCTTATTTCTAGGCTTAGAATTACAGATAGCTTGATCTCCGAAATGTACAGTGAGCATGGACAGAAAAAGCTCTAGGATTTTCTGGCCAGAGGATCAGGAAGGAGGACTCTGTGGGGTAGAGAATCTTGAGGGGAATGCCCTCTTTCTTATTTTTTCTTCTTGCTCCTCTGGCTGTTACCTAAGACAAGCCCCAGTCATGGAGAGGGACTCAGGATGACGGCAGCTGAGCAAGCACCTACAATTCCAAGAGAAAAACCCTTCTCTGGGACCACAAGAACTTATTTTTATGATTCAAAAAGTTTTTCTCTTTTTCCTTGACACTTAGCATCAGAAATGGACTCAGCTGAAGGAAATGTGTGATAGTACAGGGAGGTCACAATCCTGGCTTTCTAATCAGAGTACCCCATCTGTCTCCTGCCCCTCTACCCTGCCCAAAAAAGAGGCCCTTGAGAATCATAAAGTATGGAAGAAATCATGGAATGGAAGAAAATGGAGAGGGGCACCCTAAATTTGTGTATGAAATCCTAAGTTCACCCTCGAGTGGCACACATGTGGGAAGACAGGACAAGATGGGCTCTAGGACTAACCTATGGTGCAGACCCCCAGTCAGCCCCAGACCTGACTATGTCTGATGCATACTGAGAGAGATCTGAATAATACTGCAAAGGCTTTGAAACCCAAACTGACATTGGAATCACAGCCACAAAAGGTAGACTGGGACTTGAAATTGAGCTTAGCTGAGCTGCCTACTAACACAAACAACAAAAATCGACACTCTCTAAAGTATTTTTAATAAGACCCAGAATCTCATAATATTCAAAATATCCAGCTAAAATTACTAGAGATACAAAGAACTAGAAACATCTCAAAGATTCTCAAAGAAAAGGATAAGACACGCCAACCTCAAGATTACTCAGATAAAATGATCAAAGACTTTAAACCAGCTATTAGGACCACACTTCATGACACAGGGCAAACAGACCTGAGATGAATGGAAAAACAAGTTTTCAGCACAGAAATAATCAGCTTAAAAAGAACCAAAAGAAAGTTATAGGGCTGAAAGATAAAAATGAAACAACAAAATCCAGTACGTGGGCTTAAAAAAGCAGAATGAAGAATAAGGAAAGACACCATGAATTTGATAGATCAACAGATATTATCCAATCTAAGCAACAGATAAAAAATAATTTTTAAGGAAAAAAAAATTAGAGATGCAAGTCCCTGGGAAACAATATCAAAAAGTCTAATATTCTTTTTATGGGAGCTCCAGAAAGAGATGAAAAGAAATTGATGTAGAACAAATATCTGAAGAACAGCTAAAAACTCCCCAAATTCGATAAAAATCATAAATTTGCAAATTCAAGAAGCTAAGTAAACCTGAACCAAGATAAACTGAGAGAACGCTATAACCAGACATTTCAGAATCGAACTGCTAAAAATCCAAATTTTGAAAGGAGCTATAAGATTATAATGACACATCATCTATAGGGGAAGAACAATTCAAATGACTGTGGAATTTTCATCAGAGGTAACAGAGGCCAGAGACAGAACATTTTCTAAGCCCTGAAAGAAAATAGTATCAACCTAAAATTCTAGATCCAGTAAAAATATCCTTCAAGAACGAAAGCAAAACATACATATTCTTGATAAGAAAAACTAAGAGCAACCAATAAAAAACTAAACATAGAGATAAAACAGAATACTGAAACAGAAAAGGGGGGTGGAAACAAAAAAAACAGACCAGAAGTGTCAATCAGAAAACAATAAAACAAGATCTAAATCTAACATCAATAATTACATTAAATGTAAAAAGTCTGAAACACCAGTTAAAAATGGAAACTGTTAAGTTAAAAGCAAACAAACAAAAAAAACAGAAAAAAAAAAATTAAACCTAAGATCCAACTATATGCTTGGATCCCACTTCTTTTTTTTTTTAAAGAAACCCACTTTAAATACAATTAACATGTATAAGTAAAAAGGATGGGAAAAGATATCTGATAAAACAATTTATCAAAAACTAGCTGGTGTAGCTATGTTAATATCAGACAAAGTAGACTTCTCAAAACAAGGAAAATTACCATGGCATTCCATAATGATAAAAAGAATCAATCCACCAAGAAGACATAATAACTGTAAATGTGTGACAAAACTTCAAAACACATTAAGAAAAAAACTGATAGAACTGAAAGGCAACACAGACAAATCCACAACTGTACTTTCAAGACCTCCTAAGTAATCAATAGAACAAGGAGACAAAACAAGGATATAAAAAACCTGAACATTATCAAAAAACATTCCTTAATTAGCATTTATAGAATACTCCATCCAACATTATAATATTCTCTTTAAGTGCATATGCAATATTCACAGAGAAACTATATCCTTTTAAGGTTAAAAAAACTTTTAAAATTGAAATCATACAAAGTATGCTCTCTTATAATGGAATTAAATTAAAAAAATCAACAACAGAAAGATATCTGGAAAATTTACATATATTTGAGAACTAAGAAAGACACTTCTAAATAATCCCCAGGTTAAAGAGAAATAAGAAAATAAAAAGGTCAAGAAAAATAAGAAATATTTTAAATAAAATAAAATCAAAAGTAAAATATACCAAAATTTATAGGATGCAGTCAGTGTAATGCTTAAAGAGAAATTTATAGCATTAAATGTTTTGTTAGAAAAGGTCTCAAATCTCCCAAAGATACAAATGTGGTAATCCGAAGGGGCACGTGCAACCCAATATTTATAGCAGCAATGTCCACGACAGCCAAACATTGGAAAGAGCCCAGATGTTCATCAACAGATGAATGGATAAAGAAGATGTGGTATATATATACAATGGAATATTATGCAGCCATCAAAGAAGGGGAAATCTTATCATTTTCAACGACTTGGATGGAATTAGAGGGTATTATGCTAAGCGAAATAAGTCAATCAAAGAAAGATAATTATCATATGATCTCACTAATATGTGGAATTTGAGAAACAAGGCAGAGGATCATAGGGGAAGAGAGGAAAAAGTGAAACAAGATGAAACCAGAGAGGGAGACAAACAATAAGAGACCCTTAATCTCAGGAAACAAACTAAAAACTAAAAAAAAAAAAAAAAAAAAAATCTCAGGAAACAAACTGAGGGTTGCTGGAGTGGAGGAGGGTGAAGGGATGGGGTGGCTGGGTGATGAACACTGGGGAAGGTATGTGTCGTGGTAAGCGCTGTCTATTGTGTAAGACTGATGAATCACAGACCTGTACCCCTGAAACAAATAATACATTGTATGTTAATAAAAATAAATAAGATTAGTATATAAATAACCTTATGCCCATAAATTTCATAATTTAAAGAAAACAAACCAATTCCTTGAAAGACACAAACTACTAAAACTCACTAAAAAAAAATGGATAACCCCAATAGTCCTATAGCTACTTAAAAAATTAAACTTATTTAAAACAATCTGACAAAGAACTTTAGACTGAGATGGTTTCACTAGACAATTCTAGCAAACATTTAAGATGGGGAGAGTATCAATTCTATATAAGCTACTCCCCAAAACAGAAGAGGTGTGAAAACTTCTAACTTATTTTTAAGGTCAATGTCATCCTGATACCAAAAGAAAAGAAAGACAGTACAAGGAAAAACAAACACAGACCAATATTATTTATGAACACAGATGCAAAAAGCCTCAACAAAATATGAGCAGAGTCCAAAGTAGTTTGTCCTGAATGTATAACTGGTTCAACATTTCAAAAATAAATGTAATACAATCTAATATCAACCTATTAAAAAGATGCCGAAAAAAATCTGACAAAATTACACACCCACTCAGGATAAGCATTTTCAAGAAACAAGCAGAAGAAAATGTTCTCAACCTAATAAAGTGCATCTACAAAACCCTTACAAGCTAACATCATGTTAATGGTGGAGGACTGAACACTTTCCCTTTAAGATTGGGAACAAAGCAGATTCTACTTTCGCTTCCTATTCAGCATTGTACTGGAATTCCTTGCCAGTGCAGAGAGTCAAGAAAAAGAAATAACAAGGGATGCCTGGGTGGCTCGGTTAAGCAACTGCCTTCAGCTCAGGTCATGATCCCAGGGTCCTGAGATGGAGTCCCGCACTGGGTTCCCTGCTCAGTGGGGAACCTGCTTCTCCCTCTGTCTTCTGCTCCCCCTGCTTGTACTCTCTCTCTCTGACAAATAAAATCTTAAAAAAAAAAAAAGAAAAAGAAAAAGAAATACAAGGTATATAGGTTGGAAAGGAAGTAATATAACTATACTATCTACACAGAAAATTTCAGGGAGTTTACGAAACAAAACAAAAACAACTCCAAAATTAAGTGAGTTTAGAAAGGTTGCAGGATACAAGGTCAATAAACAACAACAAAAAACAAACATAAAAATTAATGGTATTTCTATATACTCACAATGAACAATTAAAAAGTTAAAAAATGCTTACTATATGCCTGGCACTGTTCTAAGTACTTCACAAATACCAACTCATTTAATCCTCAAACAAGCAAACAAAAACTACACCTCTCTAATGTAGGTATTTTCTTGAGCCATGCAGTCTGGTTCTAACTATTGCATTATTGGTCATAAAGACAGGGACTTTAAAAAATTCAGCTCAAGGGTGAGTCCCAAGGACCTGTAATTTTTAAAAAGTTCCACAGGGGATGCTGATGCACACCAAAGGGTGAGAACCACTGGTCTGTGCTACAACTTAGATTCAATCGTAATTTATAATTCTTATGTGTAACAATGAAATTACTTAGATTCAATCATAATTTATAATTCTTTAAATGTAACAATGTAACAATGAAATTACAATCCTGAGATTCTCTTTCATTGTTATATTTATATTTCATTGTTATATTTATACAACTGAGATTCTCTTTCATTGTTATATTTATATTTCATTGTTATATTTATATCTATATTCCATTCTTCATGGAATACTCTTTCCCCAACTCTGCCAGGCTAACTTGTAAGTCTACTTAATCTTCAATTTTAGGCAATCTGTCAGTTCCCCAGGTAGCATTCCCCAACCTCTTAAGTTTGTGGTAAGTGATTTGCTTACCTGTTCTATTTCTTCTATTTGGCATTTATACAGTCCTATAACTCCCTGTTATTCCTGTCAGTATTCAAGACTTGACTAAATTCCATGGAGGGCATTTGTTCACTACTATACTGTCAACATCTAGCACAATTCTTGGCATCCAACAGACACATAATAAATATGTATTAAATCAATGAACTTTGTATTTTTATAAGTAATTAAAGAAAGCATAGATCCATTTGTAAAATAATGTGTATCGTGCTGTTGGTCTTATGAAGTATTGTAGTAACCAAATTTCCTAAAAATCTATACATTATACTGGTTAAGAAAATGTTTACCTGGAAGTTTAAGCTTTCTACAACAAGAATTACAGTGATGTTTTGCTCTGAAGTTTTTTATTGCATCTTCACCTAGATTTGCTGGGCCAAAAACCATATCACAGGATCTATGGAATTGGTAGTTAAAAAAAAAAAAAAGGAGGCATTTTATGCAAACAGAAATGTAGAATTTGAAATTATAAAATATCTTAATGAAATTATTAAAATTTATTACCTCTTTTCTTCTGCTTTAATAACAGATGGGTCAGTCAAATTTTCACCCACACCTTGATATGTATATATAAAAAAAGACAATTTATATGATTGATATAAACATTGACATCTGCATAATAAAGTCATGAGAGATTCTATAGCATCATCAACCTATATTATACAATGTTAAATTATTCAAGACTGTAGTTTTTCTCTCTTTGTTATTTCATAACCTGACTTATGACTTTAACACTGCATCAAAGACAAACACAGCTCCTACACCAGGAATAGAGTTAATTGTCAGAGTTGGTAGATAGGCAGAGGAACTCCCGATGGCATTTGCTTGTGCTGCAACAGGGTAAGAGTTGCAAATAAACATCTCCTTATGTATAAGGTCTACATGATCCCCCCTTTTAAGATTTATTTATTTGAGAGAGAGAGCAAGTGAGTGCAAGCAGAGGGAGGGGGAGAGGGAGAGACAGAATCCTCAAGCAGACTTCCCACTGAGTGCAGAGCCGGATGCGGGGCTCAATCTCATGACCTGAGCCGAAATCAAGAGTTGGATGCTTAACCAACTGAGCCACCCAGATGCGCCTCCCCCTTTTTCAACTTAGTTAAGCAAAGAACAATTAGGTGCATGAAAGCATAATTTATAGGCCATTTTAAAAGTGTTTTGGATTTTTAAAACTCATACACTAACGCAAAAATATACTTCTTGCAAAAGATTCAGGTTACATGAAGAATAAGATTGTAAACATCTTCCTTCACCTTCATCCTTCACCAGAGGTATTAAAAGTGTGGTTAAATATTTTCAGTCTCTCTTAATCTATTTATTCATATAAAGAAAGAATACCTACTGACCTACTACTCAACAGATTGGCAAAGATTAAGAATATTCAGTACTAGAGGGGCACCTGGGTAGCACAGGCAGTTAAGCATCCGACTCTTGGTTTCTGCTCAGGTCCTGATCTCAGGATTGTGAGATCGAGCCCCATGCCCCTGTTGGCTCTGTGCTCAGTGCAAAGTCCGCTTGACTCTTTCTCCGTCTCCCACTGCCCCTCCCCTCTGCTCTCTCTCTAAAAATAAATAAATAAATCCTTGAAGAAAAAAAAAGAATATTCAGTACTGGAGTCTTTGGAGAAACGGGCACTCACATACAGTGTTATGTATGAATTCCTGTAACCTTTTAGAAAAGTAACTCAGCAGTAGCTATTAAAATTGCACTCATCCAGGGGCACCTGGATGGCTCAGTTGGTTAAACGTCTGCTTTCAGCTCAGGTCATGATCTCAGAGTCCTGGGATTAAATCCTGCATTGGGCTCCCTGCTCAGCAGGGAGTCTGCTTCTCCCTCTGTCCCCCAACCCGCCCCCTGCTCGTGCTCTCTCTCAAAAATAAATAATAAAAATTACACTCATCTCTTCTTACTAAGCCAATTCAAGAATCTACATTATGGAAATAAAAGTAGCAGTACATGAGTATGTTTGTTGCAGCATTGTTTGTAGTAGCAAAAAAGAAAAAAAGTAAATCATGATATACTGTTAGAAAAAAACAAGTACTTATATGGCATCATCCCAGTTGGAAGAAAATCACAACACAAAACAAAATGATTAAAAATGAGGAAGAAAGGGGTAGCTCAGTTGGTTAAGCGTCCAACTCTGGATTTTAGCTCAGGTCATGATCTCAGGGTCGTGAGATTCGGCCCCGAGTTGGGCTCCACACTGGGGATGGAGCCTGCTGAAGATCCTCTCTCTCTCTGCTCCTCCCAACTTGTGCTCTCTCTTTAAAAAAAAAACAACACCTCTCTTTGTGTATTTGTCTTCACAGAGATAGAGAAACAGTAAAGATGGGAAAACTGTTCCTCATGTATTTCTATATTGTTTAACTTGTCTGTAGTAATTGTGTCAATTATTCCTATGAAAAATGGCTCCAGGAACATATTAATGATGTAAAGAACATCACAACTACTTAGCTTATTGAAAAGAACTCCCACCTTTAATTTTTATTTATTTATTTATTTATTTAAAGTAAGCTTTACTCTCAATGGGGGGCTTGAACTCACAATGCTGAGATCAAGAGTTGCCAAGTCCTAGGGTGCCTGGGTGGCTAAGTCGGTTAAGTGTCCGCCTTCAGCTCAGGTCATGATCTCAGGGTCCTGGGATGGAGGTCTGTGTCAGGCTCCCTGCTCAGCAGGGAGTCTGCTTCCTTCTCCTTTGCCCCCCCCCCGCTTGTACTCTCTCTAATAAATAAAATCTTAAAAAAAAAAAAAGAGTCACAAACCCTACTAAATGAGCCAGCCAGGCACACTAACTCCCATCTTTTAAATTAACAGTTCAGACAAAATCAGTTTGGCTTTACCTCCTACGCATGTTTGAAGATGGTTAGATGATACTTATTTAAGAATAAACTTTAAGATCCTTTTTACTTAACTGGATTGACCCATCTAATAATATACTGTTGTCACTATGTATACACTACTAAATCATTTATATAAAATGATGAACTACTGAATAAAGGGTAGTTATTTTTACACAGATTTTCTTTCTTGAGCTTGAATCAATGCCATTAAAAAGCACAATCCTTGATATTTGTGGCTATGTATGTAACAAAAAAAAGTCATCTAGTGATAAACATTCTAAATAATCGTCTTTATGTGATTATGAAATCTGGTCTGTGTTGACACTGAAATTAAGGCTGCTCTTTAGGGGAAAAAATTATGGAAGCTATAATGTGAAAGTACCACTCAGGAAGAGTTAGCAACTTGCTCAATTTTACCTTCCTTTGACCCAGACATTACTCTATTCAAGCCACAATTTCCTTTTTTTTTTTCCCTTTTACCTGTATGAGAGTCTGTCTACAAAAATGGTTATGATCAGTTTTTCCTTCTTTGTATACATGCTACTCTAACTCACGAAGTATAGAATCCATTCCCCACCTCTTGAATCTGGGCTGTCCTTATTATCTGCCTTGATGGTAAAATGTGGAAGAGATCTGGGCCAGTTCTGGACCTAGACCTAAGAGTTACTGCTTTCTCTCTAGAGGAAGCTAGCTGATATATAAAAGTGTAACTACCTAAAACTACAATGCTATGAGAAAGCCCCCAGTTAATTAGCCATGTGGAGAGATCACGCGGTGAACTGAGGGATCAAATGTCAGTGAATAGAAACCTCAGACAATTGCATCCAGCAAGCTGTCCACGCTTACTCTCCAGCCATTCACACCCTCTGAGGAGACAGCAGAGATGAGCCATCCCCACTATGTCCCATCCCAATTCCTGAACCAAAGAACTGTAAGCAAATAAAATGGTTGTTTTAATCCACTAAATATTTAGGAAGTTTGGTTCACAATAATAGATAATATAAACACCAGGAACAACAGAAATACTTGTTACTGTTTCAAAAAAGTCTTTATAATTTTAAAAGACCAAGACTACAGGGGCGCCTGGGTGGCTCAGTCAGTTAAGCATCTGCCTTTAGCTCAGATCATGATCCCAGGGATCCTGGGATTGAGCCCCGCATCGGGCTCTCTGGTCAGGGGGAGCCTGTTTCTTCCTCTCCTGCAGTTCCCCCTGCTTGTGCTGTCAAATAAATAAATGAAATCTTAAAAAACAAAACACATCTAAGAGTAGAATAATGGATTGCATGTTTTTTGCTTATCAAAATATCTGTATTACCCAAATAACAATTAAGATAACAAGATCCCACTATTCAGGGCCCTGATGACTATATGCTATGGCTATTACTTGCTTTTTTAACAGCTTCTACTGACCCACAGTTTTACATCTGTAAGTTAGCAGATTTATGTATATCATTCATAATATATGACTAGGTAAGAACCTACTTACAATTTCACTTTAGCAATACTTTAATAAATTTACCTTGTAAATCAAGGACCAGTAACTCCCCTCTTGTATATTCATAAGTCCAGTGGCTAAAGGCTAGCATGATCTCTTCCAGTGTATTAGTTGGAATAATCTCATCACCGTTATTATTGTTGTATTTTCTAAATTCTCCAGTCATACATTCTTCCACAGCAAACCACTGTCCTGCTGAATGGCAATACAGCAGGAAAACTTCAAGGAACCTTATGAAAAATAGTTATAGATATTACTAGCAGTTTTGTTAATAAAATTCTAATTGAGCTTTAAAATGGGTAAATAATTAAATATTCAGCATTAACAATGAAGGTCAAAAGAGAATGCTGTCCACATAAAACCAGAAGATCCAAGAAAAATTTCAAGACTTACCTTGGAGAATATGGTATGGATTTGGGTTTCATTTGGTTGAAGGCAAATGTGAGCTTCTGTGCTGCTCTCTGTTGTTGAATTTCCTACAGAGCAACAATAAAAACACAAAAAAACCCTGTTAACACTGAAACTAAGTTCTTATTTGGTTTAACATACTTTAGAAGTGAAAACATGAACCTCAAATAATGTTCCACCGTTTAGCATTCACTAGCACTTACTCTGAGACAGAGATGCAGAACTGTATCTTCTTTATAAATACTTGACCATGTGTTAACCACCTCAGGAAGAAAAGATTTGATAATATAAAGATGACCTGATTTGAGGATATCATGTTCTGACCAGGTACACTGTACTTTGACAGCTCTCCGTAAACCGCCTCCCATCTCCTCTTTACTTAAAAACTCTATTTTGGCACAGAGGCCGAGCTGTGACCAAGAAGACATGCTGTTATTCAGTATACTGGGTGAACTCTCTTCCAAGCGATACACTGTGACAGGCTCACCTGCAGGATGAATGGACACATTCTGAGGTCAAATTATGACTCTTAAAATGACAAAGTAGACTAAAAATTAGCAGGCATCTTTTGTTAAGATTAAGTAAGGAAGACAAAATGAATTGGATAAAGTTGTAATGTATAAAGGAAGTTTAAGGGCAGCAAATGCTCAGAAATCAAGAATCTACTAATATCTCTAAATTCATGTGTATTTAGTAATGATAAGCATTTTTGAGATTATGAACATTTTCAAGAAAAACTTTTTAAGAAAGCAACTGTTCTACAAACGCTGTGATGTCAATTTATCTATGCTTTCTTTACTAGACAATGGATTAAGACACTTTCTGAATTAGAATACACTATTACTTCTGGATATGCCAGAAATAGAGAAATCTAATACTTCTGATGATTCCTTCTATTTAAAACATACCTGACTCCTGCTAATTAAAATTTATATGAAACTGACACTTAATGTGACCCTTCTTTCTGTCACTACCTATGTTCTATACAATAGTTAAAAATCACAATATTGGGGCGCCTCAGTCGTTAAGTGTCTGCCTTTGACTCAGGTCATGATCCCAGGGTCCTAGGATCGAGCTCCACATCAGGCTCTCTGCTCAGCGGGAAGCCTGCTTCTCCCTCTCCTACTCCCCCTGTTTGTGTTCCCTCTCTCGTTGTGTCTCTGTCAAATAAATAAATAAAATCTTCAAAAAAAAAAATCACAGTATTAATAAAAGGTTTATTTTCCCCTTCGTTTCTTTACTTTTTGGATTTACCTCTTGGAGGCACAGGTGTAAATGGAATGCTCTGGGATAATCTCATCAAATTATTTCTTTCCACAGCTGCACAAAAATGAGAGAAAAATAATGAAATCTCTAAAAGCTCAAAATATTGTTAAGATTTTATTTTAAATAGTACTGACCTGAGTAGTAGTAATTTGTATCCATAACTGGTTTAAATGGGGAGGCGAGACCTAAAATGGCAAATAAACAAATGAAACACTTTTAAAAGTACTAATGTGGCATAAATTTTTGCTTATTCTCGTATAATCATCCTAAGTCCCTTAATGTAAATTCTCTTCACCAAAACAGAAAAAACAAGTAATAAAATATATTCATCATGTGTTTGCTATATTAGTCTTTTTCATTATGCCAGATTAGTCCTAACTGTGCACTCAGATACCTGAAAGGGAAAAAAAGTATATGTTTGACACTCTCCTGTCATGAACTATATTCTTCCTATACTCCCATGCTCAAAAAGAAAAATATCTTTTAGTTTTCAACCTTTAGAAGGTGGGGCCTTGTAGCCAAGTAACCATTTTAGTGGGCTGACCATAAGAAGATGAACTCTGGAATGTGAAACATACCCAAAAAAACCCCTCCTCCATATTTAAATGTATTTGAGGACTTTCACTTTTTAACTATAATAATAAGAATGGAGAGAATAAATTGAATCTGCTATGTGTTAAGTTTATAGAATATGCATGAAAAAGAACTTACTATCTTGCAAGAGAAGGAAATCAGTCAACAGTTTTAATACGTGTAGTAAGTATAAAATATACACATGTATACATGATGTATATATGCTAATAGGACTATAGAGGAGGGGTACCAAATGCCTCCTGCTTGAAGAAAGGTTGAAGAATGTCTCAGAAAAGAGAAGGGCAAAAAGAGCGTAGTTTGGAAGGCAGTGGTGTGGTCAGGGCAACATGTGCAAAGGCATGGAGTTGTTAAAGTGCATGTTATACTTGAGAAACTGCAAGTTGTTTAGTATGACTAGAACAGCAGCTTTTGATACTAATTTTATATATAAATATTATATAATAAATAAATTTATAATAAATACAAATCAGAATCACCTGTGGGGCTTTTTCAATGTGCACCTACCCAGATCTCATTCCAAAATACTCTAATTCTGTAGCTATGTGTCAGCATTAAGTGATTCCCCACAAGTACTTGGATATGCAACCAAGACTGCAAATTAATAAGCAAGAGTACAGGCATGCCTATAGGAGGTGCAGTTATAGAATCAGGAACCAAATATGCCATGCTAAGAAAGGAATGACAGAGGGGAAAATGTAAAGCAGAAGAGAATCAGTCTGGTGGCAGAACAGTAGACGGAATGGAAGGGGGGCTAACTGGCACAACTCTAAAAAACCTAAGTGGCAATAACTACTAAATGTGAATATATACATACCCTACCACCCAGAAGTCCATTCCTAGGTACATGCCCAACAGAAAACACATGTTTACCAAACAATATGAACAAGAATGCTCATAACAATACTATTCATAATAATCATACAGTGGAAGCTACTGAAATGCCCATCAAATAACAGAATGGATAAACTCAATATATTCACACAAGGAAATACTGTGTAGTAATGAGAATGGACCAACTACCACTATACACAAAAATATTGATGAATCTCATAAACATATGTTAGGAGGAAAAGCCAGACAAAAAGTATATACTTTATGATTCCATATACACAGACAAAACTAATACACTGTGTTATTTAGGGGGAGAGGTTACAACAAGAAGAGGACATGAGGAGCTGTTTTGTGATCTGGGTGCTGATTACATTGGTATACTCACCTAGTGAGAATTCACTGAGGTGGAGGCTTATCTCTACTTTTTTGTATGCATGTTATACACTTCAGTAAAAGGTTTAAAAAATGATGAAGGGGTAATGGAAAGCAGAAGCAGGATGTATAGTGGACGATGGATTCTAGAGATATTTAAGAAGTAAATACAACAGGACTCTGCGAGTGCAAGGTCAAGGGGGTCAAGAATAACTCCTTCTCAGGTTTGACCTGACTGAAAGAGTATCATTCACTAAAACAGGGACTATAAGGGAAAGAGCAGGCTAGGTCACAGGGATGAAGGGGGATGGCGTGACAGTAAAGACATGATATCATTTACATGGTGAGTTCATATATTTGTGAAGCTGCTATACTGAAGAGAAACTAGCTGAGGGAAGAAATTTTTACTACCTTGGCTCTTTCAAACATGAAGCCTAAAGTTTCTTAGCTAGGATAATGTATTTGCTATAAAAGATCGTAAGTAATCCTCATTTTTTCATATTAAATCTACCACATGGACTCACCGTTTAATGTTCCTTCTTCGGACGGCCTAAAGAAAACCAAAAAATCTAAGTTGTGACACAACTTCTGTTTTGGCTACCACATACTTTTTTATTTTGTAAAGTTATTACAATTATTAATAGAACACTATTAAAGTAATTCTGAGATTCAGACTCACTTTTGTTTGGATATATGCCATTTCCCTTAAGTCAATGCCAAATGCATACATGGATATGAATGTCAATATACATACACTTTATCAACAACTTGTACCTCCAATTTATGCTTACATAAATATTAGTAGTAGTTTGCTGTCAAACTGAAGGTTCTAGTACTAACAGAGTAAAATATTCCATGACTTCTCTATTCGTGTAGATTAATTCTTACTATACTTTAAGAATGCCTTGAAATAACTGCAGAATTCTAAAAATACTTCAACAGAATTGATGGGCAAAAAACTGAGAGAACAGGAAATAAATGTCATTTGGCAAAGCTCAATTTATAATGCTGAAAAAATGTTTCCCAATGTTGAACATATTTATTTATAACAACATATACTGGTACCAAGTGGAAGTTCTATTAATTCCATGGATTCCAGTGCAAATCAGGTATAGTAGAGAGGAGAATGCAGTGGGAATCAAACAGAATGGGTTAGAGGCTTAGCTTTCCCACCATACAGCTTTGGGCCTTGCTCAGGACTAAAAAAGACCAGATTCAGAAAGGACCTCTGAGGTAGAGAACTTCTGCAGTCTCTTTCTAGCTCTTACCTTCGATCTGATCCTGATGATTCCTATTGATTTTCACCTTGATATAAATATTTTAGTATAGGAAGTATTTTTGACCCCAGCCTCATCCCTTTGCTGCTAATAAACTACTCTTTTCTCAGTACCCAAAGAGTGCTAACCAACTCCACCTTTCTGGGTATTTCTATGGCTCAACATTCTATGAGATGTTGTTAGCTGAGTTAACATCAACTTCAAGTACCTATTCTGTATTTACACCCTATGGTTTTGGTTATAAAAGACAGTATACTCTGAAGATATCTGACTATAGATTGGTCTTCCGAATGCCATACAGGCCCAGAATATCCAAAGAACTTGAATACTGATCAATCCATTTGGCACCTGGTTTATTTTCTTCTCTATATATTCACATATATTTCTGGGGGAGAGAAGAAAATAGGGAACACTGTGGAATACGTAATAATTTCCTTCTCAAGTAGGAATATCTGAAAGTAACTCTACCATGCTTCCAGTATCAAATGGGTGTCAAAACATGAGGACTTTTTTTTTTTAATGTTCTTTAGAATCCTAAAATACTAATTCTCAGGCTGGAAACACATAGTTTATCTTTGATTCTTATGTTTAATCTGTTATAGAAATTTTTACTTTCTGGGGATGATCACCTGTCAGAATGCCTTTTGTTTCTACTTTTGGTTCTGAATTATATCAGCTTTGTAGTGGCTCTCTCTATATGCAGACTTCCTAATGTATACTGCATAATTACTGCTCTAATTATCTTTCCAAAAGCAGGTGTGAGGCTTGTTGATTACAATGGGCACAGAAGTTAGCCAAGTGCAAAACTAAAGTGTCAAACTAGACCTTTGAATAAATTTATTCAACAGCAAGCTGGAACTAGGACTAAATAAAATCATAATCATATTATAAGGAAGATTTTAGTAGATAGTAATTATAGTATGGCTATAATAGTATAACTATATAAAATAACAACTTAAAATGTATACATTAACTCATAAAAAATGAGTTCCCTAATCTCTTCTTTGTAAAGACAAGAGGCACTAGAATAAATAATCATCATCCATATATAAAAGAGTATTTAAGAAATGGTAAAAAGAACAGAAAAAAAACAACATCCAATAACTATGATACTTTTCAGATTAACGAGAAAAGGCTTACTTACATGTCTCTGTTTGATGGTCTATCTTGTAACCAATCCTTTAGTCAAAACAAACACAAACCAAAAGTTAAAAGAAAAAAATCTCTAGACAAAGCAAAACTGTTTAGCCCTATTTTGTTTCATACAGTATAAGAATGAAGGGCTGAAAAATTAATGTGAAGTCCTTGTTTCATACAAATGAACAAATAAAATAATAAATGGATATAATTACCTTAAGACCACTCCACAAGGTCAGAATAAAGAATTTCATGACTGTTATTTCCTACAACATAATTACAGTCTAGCTAGTTTTTTTTCTTTTTTTTAGATTTTATTTATTCATTTGAGAGAGCGAGAATGAGAGAGAGAGAGAGAGCACATGAGAGGGGGGAGGGTCAGAGGGAGAAGCAGACTCCCTGCTGAGCAGGGAGCCCGATGTGGGACTCAATCCTGGACTCCAGGATCATGACCTGAGCTGAAGGCAGTCGCTTAACCAACTGAGTCACCCAGGTGCCCCTAGCTAGTTTTTTTTCTGATGACAATTTTATATTCTTAAATATTATGTGCCTATTATTAAAAGAAAAACACAACAAAGTATAAAGAGTAAAATTAAAATCATGCGCACTGTCAACAAATTACAAAAAACATTTAGGCATATTTCATTGAAGCCCTTTTCTGTATATGTGCGTATTATTTTTATTTTGCAGTTTTTTTATCTAATTTTAACTATATAATTACGTTCTGATCCAATTTAGTAATTTAGCAGTGCTTGATCTATATTATCATAACCCCCAATGAGTTTTTTATTCTAGATTTTTTTTCTAATTTTCCAGGACTTTTTGAACAGTATCTTTTCTTTTTCTTCCATATTTTTAATACCTTCTCTTTTTGGTTTTAATCACTTTAATCATACTTGTTTTAAATCTGTAACCAATAATTCTATTATCTTAAGTTATTAGAGGTTTAATATTGTTTATGTAACTTGAATCCCAGAAGTTTTGTAATTTGGCATTGTCAGGTCATCTTCAATGGAACTTTATTTATGGCAAGACTAGGCTGCTTAGGTTCGGGATGGGTCCTTCCAGAAAGGAGGAACTGCTACTGTGAAACTGTGTTCACTAACCCCTTTCCTCATTGAAATACTTTTTTTAATAACGTGATTTTCAATAATACCATCTCCTTATAGCAGAATGGAAGTTAGTACGTTCTTGATGATCCAGGATAATTACGAGTAGTGATTTCTATACTTGACTGACTATAAAGGAGCAATTTTTCTGCTTTTTCCCAAGCTATTTGTCTTGCTTGCCAGAGTATGCTTTTTTTTTTTAAGATTTTATTTATTTTTTGACAGAGAGAGAGACAGCGAGAGAGAGAAGACAAGCAGGGAGAGTGGGAGAGGAAGAAGCAGGCTTCCCGCCGAGCAGGGAGCCCGATGAGGGGCTCGATCCCAGGACCCTAGGATCATGACCTGAGCTGAAGGCAGACACTTGACAACTGAGCCACCCAGGCACCCCGCCAGAGTATGCTTTTAAAGAGTGTTTGTAAAAATCAAGTATTACCTTAACTGGCTGGGAATGACTTCATATAATTAATTTCAGTACAGAGATTCCTGCCTTTCTTTTGCATAAACTTTTCTTTAAAATTTTCTAACTCTTGCACAGACCATAATCTCTCTGACACACTGGCTGTAGCAACATTTTTCTAGATATATCTCCTGAGGCAAGGGAAATAAAAGCAAAGATAAACTACTGGGACTACATCAAAAAGTTTCTGCACAGCAAAGAAAACAATCAACAAAACTATAAGGCAACCTATGAAATGGGAGAATATATTTGCAAATGACATAACTAATAAAGGGTTAGTATCCAAAATATATATGGAACTTATACAACTCAATACCCCCAAAACAAATAATCCAATCCAAATGCGCAGAAGACATGAACAGACATTTCTCCAAAGACATACAGATGGCCAACAGACACATGAAAAGATGCTCAACATCACTCATCACCAGGGAAATGCAAATCAAAACTACAATGAGGTATTACCTCACATCTGTCAGCATGGCCAAAAATCAAAAACCTAAGAAACAAGTGTTGGCGAAAATGTGGAGAAAAAAGAACTCTCTTGCACTGCTGGTGAGAATGTAAACTGACACAGACACTGTGGACGACAGTATGGAGGTTCCTCAAAAAGTTAAAAACAGAACTACCCTGTCATGTAGTAACTGCACTACTGGGTATTTAGCCAAAAATACAAAACACTAATTCAAGGAATTTATGCACTCCTATGTTTACTGCAGCATTATTTATAATACCCAAACAATGGAAGCTGCCCAGTGTCCAGTGATAGATGAATAAAGAATACATATATATATATATATATATATATATATATAATAGAATATTATTTAGCCATAAAAAAGAATAAAACCTTGCCATTTGCAACAACATGGATAGAGCTGGAGAGTATAATGCTAAGTGAAATAAGTTAGAGAAAAGACACATACCATATGACTACTCATATGTGGAATTAAGAAACAAAATGAGCAAAGGAAAAAAACAAAAACAAAAACACTCTGAGACAAACCAAGACTTTTAACTACAGAGAATAACTGATGGTTTAGGAAGAGGGAAGATGGTTTGGGATAAACAGGGGGTGGGGATTAAAGACTACATTTATCATGATGAAAAACATAAAATTATTAAAAAAATACACACATATATACCTAAATAAATATGTATTTTAAAATATGCATTTGTTTAATTGAAATGTACAAACCGGTAGTAAAGCTGCTTTGGAATCTACTTCATGAGTTTCTTCGGTAGATGGCCTTCTACTGCTACTTTCCACTTAAAGAAAAATTTAAAACATAAGTGATACAACAAAAAATTTTTTGGAATCAACTAACCAAACACAAAGTGTTTCTATACATAGTGTAAACTTCCACAAGGTAATTTATCCTCTCCCCAACACTGCTGAAGATAAGAGTTACATGAGGCCCAGAGGTCTCTTGACAAATAAATTATTCAATTTATTTTTGTAAAAAGGCAGTAAGAAATAAAAGAGTGGGAAGGAAAAAGTCTTACTCTTCCTATTCCCAAATTTCTTATATATCCTACCATGAATATATATGGTAGGATAACACGTATTATATATTTGGGGGGTTTTCTGTTGTTAAGTTTTTAAACTTTAAGCTTGGAGATCTTTCCATTATCGGTACACAGAAAATGTCTCTATTCTATTTTGATGCTATACTGAACTTCATACTATGGGTATACAATAACTGTAGAGAATAATAACCAAACTCCTACAGATGGACATTTGGTAGGATTTCAATCTCCTGCCATTACAACACTGCAATTAATAATCTTATACATACATCATTTTAACAGTAACGGAAAAAATAGTTCATCTTTCCTCCTGTGATTTAAGATGCCATCTTTATCATACCTTGGCTTTTTTTTTTAAAGATTTTTTTTTTTTTAAGATTTTATTTGAGAGATAGAAAGCACGAGAGGGAAGAGGGTCAGAGGGAGAAGCTGACTCCCTGCTGAGCAGGAAGCCCGATGTGGGACTCGATCCCGGGACTCCAGGATCATGACCTGAGCCGAAGGCAGTCGCTTAACCAACTGAGCCACCTAGGCACCCTTGGTTTTTTTTATCCTAAATAAATTGTAGAATTAAGCCTATTTTAAAAAGTCAGAATGTTAAATTCTAAAGTAACTTAGAATTCCCATTTATGATACAATAAAGAAAAACCTCAGAATGAATGGTGATGTAGAATCTTAGAACAAAATTTGTGTTCCAAGTGTAGAGGCCAAAACGCCAGATTGAAGTATATTAGAAGAGTCTGGGCAAAACTTTTTCAAGATAATTAAACTGACAGAATGCATTATGTATCCGAGTATCTTGAAAAAATGTAGTTAGATAGCAGAGAATCTAGTGTTGATCTAGCCAAAATTATAACTGGACTATATTGGTGGGAAAGAGTAAATGTGCGTGTAGTATATGTACATGTGTGCACATGTGATGTGTGTGTGTGTGTGTGCGCGCGCTGTTTGGGGAACAGAGAGAGGGAAGGAAGAATTCAATCCTTGCCCTAATGGGAGGTCAATACTGAAATATGAGAATGTCTAAAACTGAAATATGAGGATGCAAAAGTAGAAGCATGCTAACTTTAGAAATAACATCCATGTTACTGAAAATGAGTTTTATTTCTTCCCTCCTAATCTTTCTACCATTTCTTTTTCTTACTTTTATTTCTCCAGCTAGAATGTTACATAGAAGTGATAACAGCCAGAATCCCTGCCTTGATTCCCCATTTGGCTTTCAATATATCATTATGAAATATGATACTTTTGATAACTTTTTGCAGATACCCTTAATCCAGATTAAGGAAACCTCATTCTAACTTTGCTAGGAGTTTTAATCATGAATGGATGCAGAATTTCATCAAATGCCTTTTCTGCAGCTACCGAAATGATCAAATGATTTTTCTCCTCTAATCCGTTACTATCCTGCATCAATTATACATACTTTATATATATATATATATATTTTAAGTGAGCTCTACACCCAACATGGGGCTTGAACTCACAACCCCAAGATCAAGAGTCATACGCTTTAATGACTGAGCCAGCCAGGTACCCCTTATCAATTATATTTTTTATGTTAATGTTAAACCAATTTGCACTCCTGGAATACATCCAACTTGATACTGCTCTATACCAAAAGAGAATGAAAGGAGAAATGATGGTCAGGTGGACATGGTCATGATGTTTTTCTTAAGGAACCTTATAAAGGTTATATGCACACTAATGAATAGCTGAATAATAATAAATTTGTATGCATGTGTAACTCTGACTCGTAAAAAAGCATGATATGAAAACATCCCCAGGCCTTTTAATTCTCCAGTGAAAAATTAAAGGTGCAGAACAACATGTAGGTATGTTACTTTCTGTGTAAAAATGCGAGGAAGAAAAGACTACTGACATATACGACGTGAAACTCTAGAGGATAAATAAAAATAAGTGGTTACATGTGGGGCTGGAATGAGAGAGAGACTTATTTTCAAACTGCTTGTATGTGTTTGTATTTCAATTCTGAACCAAATAAAAGTATTAGCTATTTTTATAAAAGTTAAATTAGAAAAATATGTTAACTAAATGACTATATAGATTCAAACACAGATTTACTTGTAAAAGTTAAAATCAGCGGATTCGTAAAAATCAAGGCTTTATATTTCATCTTTAGATACTAAACAATTTGTTAAAAAAAAATTAGGATTATGTGTTTTATTCAAGCTTAAAACAATGATGGACCAGAATCGTCATTTTCTGACTCTTGAAATATTCACTGTTCAGGTGTGTGGCACACATAAAATACATTTAAAGCTTAAATAAGCATGTTTGGTAACATAATTCACGTAGTCAAAAATTACCTTGTTCTGAATGAAGAGGAACAGAAGTTTTGCGACATTCAGTAAATCCAGCATGAGAACTCAAATGTTTCCAAGTGTTTTCAGAAGGAACATCATTCTGCATATTGTACAAATACACAATTTAAAAACAATTAAACTGAATTTCAAATAATTGTTCTAGGTAGTATAAAAGTCTCTGTATCTATTTAGTTCAACATGCTTTAATCTACCTGGACACCAAAGAGAACATTACAGGTCATAAATTTTCTTTAATGACAATCTAAAAAAACTGCATCAAAATATCCTACTTGCTTGTTCATAAATCCATTGTTCACAAATCCATCTGAATGAATCCTTTTTCATAGTGATACAACTTTATAAAAATTGGGGGAAAATATGAAAAACTGTGGGGAAAATAATAAAACATTTACCAATTCACCTAAAAAACAAAAAGCTATTTTATACACTGACATTGTAACAGTTTGGAGGGTGGAGGAGTGGTTTTTATGGGGAAGAAGGGATATCTGGGTAGCTTTCTTACTGATTATATAAGTTGTTTGTATAGCAAAGTCTAGTTCTCCCTTCCTTTCTTCTTTTTATCTAAACATTATCCCAGATGATCTAACAGACTGCATTAAATTAATGTGGGGACAATCCAATACATTCACATTATTTTCTCTTTTCAACTATAAACAGGTCACACACTATTATGCAACTTTAAAATATTCCCAAACCTCTACCACCTCTCAGAAACAATGAGTTTTAAACTGTTACTACAATAAGCTATTACTTTTATTAAGTAAATTTAGTTTATATCTCAAGAAAATGAAGCTTTTCTACCTTTGATGCTCTGCACTCTTCAAATACAGCTGATTGAAATACCCAAGTGAGAGTGCTAACCTTTTATCTGTAGTCACAATGCAACTCCAATTTCCTTTCTGATTTTAGTTTTTAGAACCAGTTTTAGCTATTTCTTATTTGTTTTATTTAAGTGCTTTCCTTGATATATACTCTTTGATGCAGTGACACACCAGTTTTATTAGAACCATCTATGACAGAAATTCCAGTGCAGGATTGATGATGGGCTTCAAGGTATTTGTAAAACTCCTTATACCTTAATAGATAAAATTTTGTATATGTGCATTTTTCTGGGAAGTTCTTTTTCTCCAAGTAAATTACTCAAAACTGTTTAATTCAAAACACAGCCACCAGTTTTCTGCCTACTCACAGAAACTTGTAATTTCTTCTTACTTTTACCAGGAAGTTACCTGCCCACTTAAAAATTTTTAGCATAGACCTGGCTTTAAGTTCATTTCATAGGTTTATTTTTAAAAGCCAAAATCTGGGGCGCCTGGGTGGCTCAGTTAGTTAAGCGACTGCCTTCGGCTCAGGTCATGATCCTGGAGTCCCGGGATCAAGTCCCGCATCGGGCTCCCTGCTCAGCAGGGAGTCTGCCTCTTCCCTCTTGTGCTCTCTATCTCTCATTCTCTCTCTCTCAAATAAATAAAAATAAAATCTTTAAAAAAAAATAAAATAAAATAAAAGCCAAAATCTGTGGGGAAACCTTGACGTATACCCTTTCCCATTAAGGAATGTCCATTTATCCTAAATGACTTCCTATGTACATCAAGTGCTTCATTATAGCAAAATGATGCCACAAGAATGTGCTGATACAATTCTTTCAACTGCCATTGTGACACTTGTAGAGACATTTTAAAAGTTCAATGAAATACATATTAGAAAATGACACCCTAAGTCAGGGTAACTGTAATTGTTACTGAGGACTGAGAGAAGCAGAGATACTAAAAAAATATTTAAGAAGCAAAATGAGTTAGACTTGGTTGTTAAATGGGAGAGAGAAGTAGGAATGCAGTTTTGCCCTGGTAAACTACAATGTTGATGTTATTAACAGAGGCTGGAAATACAGAAGGAGAAACAGTCTGCTTGGCAAGAAGATGGTGAATTTGAGGTTCTAACTTCTGAGTTTGACAACTCTTAAGATTTCCAATTAGTTAGCAGTTCTAATCTTTTACTGTAATGTCATGCCAATCCTCTGAAGTCAGAATCACTCCCAAGATTCACTTTCCCCATATCCATTCCCAGCCTTCAGTTTTCCTGGTTAAAATTCAAATGCTGATATGGCTAGTAAAAAATTCATGCTATTTCAACTCTATAGGTGAGAAATCATATTCTTGGTTTTCTTGACTCCTTAATAACTTCACACAATGGTTACCTTAAACCTTCTCTTTCTCATGTAGTCCACTGTGCTTTCCACCAGAAAAATGAACTCCCCAGATTACTTTTTATCCCTTTTAATTTTAAAACTGTTTTGCATAATTTACATACAATGAAACACAGATTCTTAAATGATAAGTCAGAGAAGAGTTTTAGCATTCTTTCTTTCCAACTCAAAACATCTGTGCGACCATTTCTTTTGTCACTCTTCCTATCTGAAAAAAGCTATACTTTTTATCCTTATCATCTAAATGCTCAATTTCACTCCATTTATGTTTTCTTGCTTTTTAAATTATAATTCCCAGTCAGCTCTCCCTCCTTGTAAGAAACTCAAAGATAAAACAAGACATACGACCTAAAAAAAAAAAAAAAAAGGTTTCCCTACTGGTTCCTTTCCCTCATATTAAGACTATCATTACAGGTATTTATGAAAGCAACAGTTAAGAAATACTTTTCATTCATTGTTCTATACATTTAAAAATTTATTTAGCAAACATTTATTGAATATCTTACACCTGCACATTATATTGTAGTTACTGGCATATTCAGCTTTTTACTGCTTGGCTACAGGTTCCTTGACAGACAAGGTTATGTTCTAATAAACTTTTTGGCCTGGGAAAGAGTTCAGCTCAGTATTTCGTCAAGGAGAAATGTAAGAAACATTTTTAAAAAGAGAAATATTAAATAGGTGTTTTTTTTTATTTTCATCAATTAAAAAAATGCAAGCCAACTGCAGATTTTTTTCATATATATATTTTTAAGGATTTTATTTATTTATTTGAGAGAGAGAGAGAGAGAGAGCAAGGTGGGGATCACAAAGGGAGAGTGAGAGGGAGAAACCGACTCCCCGCTGAGCAGAGAGCCCAATGTGGGACTCAATCCCAGGACCCAGGGATCATGACCTGAGCTGAAGGCAGATGCTTAAACAACTGAGCCACCCAGGCACCCTATTTCTTCTTTTTAAATGGTGTATAGCTTTAAATATTTGGGATAATCATGTTGATGATGGGCTCTGCTAAAATTGCATTTTTTTTTTTAAAGATTTATTTGACAGAGAGAGACACAGCGAGAGAGGGAACACAAGCAGGGGGTGTGGGAGAGGGAGAAGCAGGCTTCCCGCTGAGCAGGGAGCCCGATGCAGGGCTCGATCCCCAGGACCCCAGGATCATGACCTGACCGAAGGCAGACGCTTAATGACTGAGCCACCCAGGCACCCCTAAAATTGCATTTTTATTGAAATGTTTAATTCTAATTTGAACTAAACCCCCAAATAGCAAAATAAGATTGAATTGTGCTGTTATAAGGATTTACTTACGGATATTATTTCTTTTATTTTGTTTGATGTTTCTTTAAACTTCTGCAAATAATCTATGCTATCTCTGTGTCCTTAAAGAGAAAAAATTATAACAAAAAATATTTATTTTTTCTTATCAAAATGTCATTGCCTAAAGTCTACATAAACAAGTGATTTATGTTGTTTTTTAAGTAGTTTTGATGGCTCTGAAGTTTCCTGTAGATCTTTTGATATATACAAAAAAATCTGTCAAGAAGCTAGAGAAGATGAGTAGTTCACTTTACAGTAACAGTGAAAGCCAAAGGCCTCCTCAAAGAATCCAACATGTGATATGAATTGCTTGAAATTTAAAAAGAAAAAAGGGAAGCAATTACTTTTACTATTCATAAAATATAAAATTACATATTTAACACATATATAATATATCCACTACACACACACAAATCGTATGCAGAGATAAATATGTAGGTATCTATACATATCCATCCCAGTGGCAACATACTAACATACAGACTAAAATGTACTTTTAAAAAATAAATTGGGATAGATTTTATGCAGAAAAGTTGTCTCTATAAATCCACAGTGACCTGCACATAGCCTAGCAGTAGAGATCATATGCGCAATACCTAGATAACTTACAGGGTTGGCCTCAATGTGGAGATTACGTGGACATACCATATTCTCTGACCAATCTCCATATATGTTCCATGATTAGGTAAATTTCTAAGCTGGGAAGGCTCAAACGAGTGTTAAGACAAAGGTTAGGAAGCCACCTGATGGAAAAATTCAAACCTGAAGAGACAGAGGGCCTCAGAACACTCTGGTCATGCCCACAAACAACCCAAGTTGTTTTCTAAGAACTCTTTGTTAAATACTTTAATCTTTACTAATGTAACAGGAAGACTGTTAGAACACTATATTCTCCCAAATACTAGAGACCTAGTGAGCTCTATGAAGTATTCTCTCTTCATCTTTTCCTTCCATATGGCACACTATCAACATTAAAATATGCTTAGGTCTCCCCCATCATTAAAGACAAAACAAATAAACAAACGACAGTGTAAGTTCTTTCTTTCTTTTTACCTTCATAGTGACCTGTAGAGCTGCCCCCCCAAGGCCTACTCCTTATATTCTCTCCTCCCATTCACACTTGACTGCAATATAATCTGGGTTCTCCCTTAACCACTTCCCTGAAACAGATTCCACCAAGGCCATTAATTTATCATTGCCAAAATAAATATATTTTCAGTCCTTATTTTACTTTAGCTATCTGAAGTATAAGAATGAATCATTCCTTTCTGAAATGCTCTCCTCTGGGTACAGTGAGTCCTGGCTTTCCCTATTAGCCTAATTGTAATTATTAGTGTACCCTTTCACTATCAAAAGGGTACTGGTTGAGATGAAAAATTATATGGTCACCCAATTTAGAAGACACTGCTCTTTTCCAGTTTTTTTCTATCTAGCCTCCCCTGTACCTTTCTATTATTCACCAAGTATCTAGTATTTATGAATCACTCAGGTTCTTTCAACAAGTTAACCAAATTCAATAGAAGATTCTCAAAATCAAAAGGAAGAGCCCAAATAAGTTTTATATACAAACTTATTATAGTAAATTCACCAAAGAGGTATGTGCCAATAGAACTATTACAGCTCAATTCAACCTATTTCCCCCACTCGAATCCTTTAAAAATTTTAGAACTATATTCTACGAAACGAAGCCCACTTATCACATAAGTGCACAGTTTTATTAGCTATTTATTTTATTTCTAAGATGATAATTTAATAAAAAAATTATACTGATATACAAATATTAGTTTGCCAAACTTACCTACAAATGCTCCAAATTCTACATTATCTCCTTCTGCAGCTTTAGAGCAAACAATTCCCTGATCTTTGGTTACAGTTTCTAAGTGGTTTTTACAACTGGGCTGGGAAGGTGTACTAACAAAAAATTTGGTTGGTGGGGATGACAGGTGTGGTATGCTATTAGAAGAACTGCCTAATTTTTTATTTTTACTGAACATTTTTAACATTTCTGCCCCGTGTATTCTCTGTCGCAGTTCTGGAGGAGAAACAGCACTTGGGAATAAGGCACCACAAGAGGAACCAGCCTCTGGGAAACTGAATTCTTTTCTCTGGGGTATTACAGGTAAATCCTGACCAAATATGTTACACTGGGGATCTTTCTCATCTTTCATAAAAAGATTACAAAGAAAAGGATTAGTACTTTCAAGACCACCTTGAGGAAGAGAGGAGCTAAGTGTATTTACAACACTGTGCTTTTTCCATACAGAAGGTCTTACAGGACCATCGTCAATAAGGTTTTGAGCCAAATGTTTGGAAATGCTCAATTCTCGTGTGATTTCATTGTGAACTTTGCTAGCTTCCGAAGCTTTCTGGGCAGTGAGTGTTTTTAATGTATCTACAGTCAGGGCTGAAAGATCTTGCAAATGGCCAATTTGAGAATCTAATGACTGTAATGATCTTTTTATATAGTTGACACGATCTCCAACTTCTTTAATTTGAATGCACATCTGCTCCACCCTGTAGGGGAAACACAGGCTTTTTAAAAATGTTAAAAATTAATGTTTTAGAGATTCTTTTTGTAATCTCAATAAATGACAATGGTAAAAAGAAATTTTACATGCACTCAAACAAGCTCAGCTATAAAATAAAATGATTATTTATTTATAAAAGGCACACCTGATGTTTAAGAAGGGTCCGGTACTGATTCTATTATAATAAAAATCAAGATTTCAAAAAATATTTTTATTATTACAATTTCCCCTCATCAAAGTTAACACACACAAAAAAGTATATAAAGCTACATATACAGAGATGTATTAGTACACTCTTATAATATATAATGTATAGTACACCATTATAACTATACTATCTGCTTCCAGAATGTAGCAAAGCCATTAGAGAAAAAACAAACAAGCAATGCTTTAAAATATAGTTTCACTTCTCTCCACTGACTGATAAAGAACATTAATTCTTCTTCCTCTGTAACAAATGTTAAAAAATAATAAGAAACTGACTTAGTGACTTAACACTAAATATCAGAACTGAAATGTCTTCCGATATATACAACTATTACTAAGCTCACTTATTTTGACAATCATAAATTGAACAATGACATAAGAGAATCCACTGTGATGTATAATCAATTACAATTAAAGAAATTCTGAACCTTTCAAAGGTGACACGAATTCTCTCTTCACTCCCAGAATGGAATTTGTCATCTTTTTCATTAAAATACATCTCAACACACTGTTCTTCAAAGTCATGTAGTTTCTTTTGATCTTCTTCTGTTAAAAAAAGTTCTAAAGAAGGAAAAGAAAAAAAAAATCAATGAAGACTATCAAGATATCAATTTATAGCTCAGGAGTCTTCTGAATTATTTAGGGTTCATACGACTATATCCATCTGTAGTTTTTTTCTCTTTTTACTGTAGTGTTTCTAAAGCACTGGACAAATATTTCCATTTTTTCTTCCTCAGGAGAACAGTTTTAGGTATCTCTTCCTCTTCTAACTTCCTTTTCCTATAGAACACTCTTCCCCTGTACTCTCTTTACACCTCTCCCTCATTTATCCAGGTAGAGGAATTTAAGAACCAATTTGGTAGAACAGAAAGCCACTGTAAAATTTTAAGCACAGTTTGATATGATGATTAGTCTCATGCAGCATACAGAATAAACTACAAGTGTTGTTTACAGAGCAGCAAAATGGTTTGTAGAACAGAAAATGTCATGGTTTACATTACCATTTTAACAAAAACAAACTGACATACCATATTCAAAAAGAAGTTTAATACTAAATTCACTTTTACAGATACCATAATATACTCAAAATTCCTTTATGTTCAGGCAAATTCAACAAAAGTTTTTTATAGTAACATTAACCAATTACATCTTCTGAGTAAAATTAATACTTAACCTTCAGGGTAATACTGATAAGTGATAAAATAGAAACATTTCCCTTAATGTATTTTACTTACTTGGTCCATCTGAAGTCTTATCTTTTTTTCTTCTTTTACATATGCAGCAAAACAGAGAAACTATATGGCTGAGAATGATAAGTGGTGGAGGCAGAACAGGTTTCTCATGATAAGCCATAATAAAATGATACCGTTGGTACTTCCATACAATATTGGAAATTGCCTTCACTTGTAAATACACATTGCTTGAATAACAATAAAAATAAAACACAGCTAAATCACATGATAAAGTTTTAAATAATAAAGATTTTACTGCAATTCTGTTCTAAACAAGAATCCAAAAGACTCCTCCACTGTACACAAGACTAAAAAGGCAAATGAGAAACTGGAAAAAAATATATTCAGTAAGTATAAGGCACAAGTTTGGTATTGCTGAGGGTCTTAATTACAAACTCCCAGAAAAATGACCAGAAAATATGATCTTAAGATTTTAAAGTTACATATAAATAACAAAAGTATAAGAAAATATTCAATCTTAGTAGCAACAAAATAAGTGCATATAAAAACAAGATACTTTTATGTACTATCAAATTAGCAACCATTAAAGATAACAATACCTAGTGTTGGCAGAGATTTGGGGATAAGGCCTACTTTAGCTTAAATGCATAAAGTCCTTAAAATGCATATACTGAACAGTTCTACTTTTAGGAAAACAATCTAAGGACGACATAATTAAGGAATGATCAAAAATTTAACCATAACATGGTTTTGGGGAACAAAAAATTATAAACAATCTAATTGAACAATGTAACATATTGGTTGAAAAATTAAGGTCTATATCATGGAATACCAGGTAGGCATTAAAAATAAACTGGAGAGAGGTATTTATTAATGTGGAATAATATTCATGTTTTGTTTAGTTTAAAACAGTATACAAAATATAATAACATTATTTTTGAAGAGAAAAAATGGTTCATATATATTCATAATAAACAAGAGAAAGATGTACACCAAAATTAATTAATGAGATTATGGATGAATTTTCTACTTGCCTTTCTGTTTTATATACTGAACATGTGTATTCCTTGGCAACTTAGTAAAAATCCCAAATAAAGGTTAAATTTATAAAAGAACTGCATGTTGAAAGATAATTAAGTCTCAAAGTCTCATTTGATTTGAAAAAGCATGCCTTCTTATTTGTAATTTTCAAAGATAATTTTAGTAGTTTAAGCTTCAATAAAATCTTTAGATTGGAAATTTTGTGTATTTCCTTCAAAATGAGAATTTTATGTTAAAATCTCATTAAGCAACTGAATAAAATTCTTACTTGAAAAATGCAATAAGAAGATTGACCATAATGATATACTGTACAAAGAGGTAGACTGCTTGAAGAAATGGAGTCAACCATGTTCCAGGACCACAGATTTGAGAGATAGTGGAATCATTTGCACACACTTTGAAAAGAAGAACAAAAATTAGATACAGTAATCACACTAGTAACCATTTTTTTAATTTAAATTTTAAATTACAGTGCAATTGGTTTCTATACCAGTTAACTATTTTTAATTAGTATTTGTTTGAAGGAAGTTTCAATTATGTACTAATCTGTTTCAGAAGAGCTTCTGGGCAAGCACTTGGAATAAAACTTAAAAATACTCCAACACAGAAAAATTTGGGGGGTGCCTGGGTGGCTCAGTCGGTTAAGCGGCTGCCTTCGGCTCAGGTCATGATCCCAGGGTCCTGAGATCGAGCCCCACGTCCGGCTCCCTGCTCAGCGGAGAGCATGCTTCTCCCTCTCCCTCTGCCTGCCACTCTGCCTACTTGTGCTCTCTATCAAATAAATAAATAAAATCTTTAAAAAGAAAAATTTTGTGAGGGATATGGGTATCTGTTCTACCACTCTATTCCAGATGAGGAGGTATGTAGTTCTGTGTTATGTCTGCACTTCAAGGCAGGGTTTAGCCTGAGGAACATTAAATAGAATAAAATTTTCAGATTCAGCCACATTATATCATTACTGTAAGAAAAATAACTGAAGTATAAAAGAGAATGGGGGCGCCTGGGTGGCTCAGGAGGTTAAGCGGCTGCCTTCAGCTCAGGTCATGATCCCAGGGTCCTGTCCTGGGATGGAGCCCCGCATCGGGTTCCCTGCTCAGCGGGAAGTCTGCTTCTCCCTCTCCCACTCCCCCTCCCCCTGCTTGTGTTCCCTCTCTCGCTGTCTGTCTCTGTCAAATAAATAAATAAAGTAAAGTATGGTAGGGGCGCCTGGGTGGCTCAGTCGGTTAAACATCTGCCTTCGGCTCAGGTCATGATCCCAGGATCCTGGAATCGAACCCCACATCGGGCTCCCTGCTCAGTGGGGAGCCTGCTTCTCCCTCTCCCTCTGCCACTCTCCCTGCCTGTGCTCTCTCTCTCTCTCCAAATAATCTTAAAAAAAAAAAAGGTATGGTAAACTCGCAGTAAATTTACAAATATAAAAATTACTGAGTTTATCTTATTAGGTCACCAGAGGGTTGAAATAGTGGTTGAAGTGCCTCTCAAATATACAATGATTAGGTCTGAATTCCTTGCTTTTCATTAACCCCACCAGGAATGTTTCTGAAGCCAAAACACAGCTAAACCGAAAAAAAGGAAGAGAAGAGCTTTAGTACCCACCAGAGTATTAAAGAATTAATAAGCAAAACAATTTAAATAGGGAAAAGATTAGAATTAAATAATCATGAATTAGTGACAAGTTTTATGTAAATGCTTACAATACAATTAGCATTTCTTTAGTAATCGTTTAAAAACATATACACCATTAAAACACTCAATGGCTATATCATTCCTTTCAAATTGTTTCACAGGCAAATGAATGCACAAGGTTCTTTCGATCTTAAAAAGCTTTATCAATCAATTTCCACTCTATTCAGATTTGTTTGATGTAGCAAATACCCAAGAAAGAGAATAAAGGAGACTAAAAAGCTATATCCAATGCTTTATAACAACTAATCTAGAGCCACACTGGAAAAAGAGCAGAAAATGAAAACCTGAAAATGGCACCGAACAGGAAAGCATTGAACACAAAGTTTGACCAGGCTGGTAAAACCTCAGTTTTAAGCAACATCTGATAACAATTAAAGACCAGTATGTAGCCATCCCCTGACCTACTCACCTATAAAAAGGTGGGTAGGGAGCAACACAGGTGTGGGGTGAGGGAAGAGTAAAGACAGGAAACTGCAAAAGAGATCAAGAGCAAACTAACCAAATAAAGATTCTAAAATGCAAATGTGGACGTCAGTAGAACGTCCCTGAAAGTCAGCAGCATCACCTATGTTCACAAATTATCTAGCCTCATTAGCTAAAACAATTTAAAAATTATTACCATACGCAGAAAATGTGTTCCACAGTTGAATTTTGTTTATCCAACCTACCATAATTGATCTAATCAATGTAATCCTATTACCCTTGCCCCAACTGTTTCATAAGCAGGCTGAAGCCAATTTGAGCTAATGAGATTTAAGGAACAGGTTCAATAGAAGGCTTTTGGGAAAAGGACTTTTCACCCTTAAGAGAACCATGGAAAACACTCTCTCTTTTCCTCCCATTGCTAATGACAGTCTTCTAATCATAAGGGAGACCTGTATCAATCACACACTGATTACAAAGCAGTGGAATGAAAATGAACAGGTGTCCTTAACTATGAATTAACAAACTGCAAAGACCACTCTACCTCTAACTCTGTGTTACATGAGCTAATAAATATCTTTATTGTATAAGTCGGGTCAGGCCAAATTTCCATTTGTGGCTGAAAAAATTCTAAAATACTTTTTTTGATTAATTTTTATAGGTTTTTTTCTGGGCTTATTAACGAATGTATTTTGGGAGGGCTTAGGTTGGTAATAATAGTTTGACTTGTGAAAATATGTAATACTACGGTAATGCAAGTCTGACTTCAAAACAAAATAACCAAAAGATGAATTTGTAAACATAAACCCTTACCATCAATTTCATATGCATAAACTTCACCAAAAATCATCCAGTATGGATGAAAAACTATATCTTTAGCAAGAGTCCAAGACGGTGCTTCACGAGGATAAAGTATTGCCTTTCTGGGAACACCAAAACTAAGTAATACAAGAGCCATAATCACTACAATGTAGAACATATTGGCTACCTGTTAAAAAATGAACACTGTTAAAATACATGGGAATTTAAAAACAATGACAATTTTTTAATCTTAAAATAGTTCTAATGTTCTAATAAATAACTAGAATCTCTGAGTTTTCTTTTACTCCTAGTATTAGCATTCAGGAAAATCTCATCACTACATAAACCTTAACATCAAGGAGATTACATAAAAATTGATCTGTGAGGCTAGATAGGTCAGGGGCACATTCTTTTTTTTTTTTTTGTCTCTAAATGTAAATAACTTCATTATAATTACACCAATTCAACAAATATTAGGAAAACAAAAAGATCACATATAACTAAAATATCAAATACAAAGCAAATAAAAACTTTGTGCATGTAAACAGCAATTATCAAAGAAGAAAATAATCTAGTACAAACTGCCAAATATGATTTGAAACATCCAATGCAATTTTTGTCCCCTTAAGATAGTACTATCTTAGTACTTAAGTACTTAAGTACATCAGTACTAAAGACTTTCCCTTTGTAAATTTGGGTGCCCAGTTTTTAGAATATTCAATATGAAATATCTTTTTCCATCTCTTTGATATGATAATAAATCAACAGCAATCAATATTAAAAGGGGCACATTCTATGTAATGAACCATATCACTGGTTCCAACTGGAGTCGGCCTATCTTGAGTCCATGAAGATTTAAAGAGGTATAGACACATGGGCAGATTCAGGGAATCAATTTCCGTTATGTGCTCTTTCCTAAAACTGTTGTGTTGTTGTACTGGAGGTTCAGACTCACTTTTCTACCTCCCTTTGATAACTGTCCTTTGCCCACTTCATACACAAAAAGGCATTCTTCTCACCCATCTTGAACCCTATACCATGGTCCCTTAACCTGGACTGTGAAAACCTCTAGGAGCTAAATAAAACAAACTGGAATTATCAGCATGGGTGTTGAAAAAATAAGTGACACCAATTAACTGGTTAAAAATTCCTTTCACAAATCAGGTAGTCTGCAATTCTTTAATTTCAACAAAGGTGAAAAAATCCTAATTGGGCTATCACCTAATAAATCAATGAAAAATAATTTTTATTAAGTCACAATGTGAATTTTGAAATCATTACTCAAGAAATCTAAGAGTGAAGTAAAATCCTATAACAGGACTTTAATTTCTATCCACTTAATTAGGGGTACGAGTGCTCAGCATTTATACTTAAAAAAGTGAATGTTGTCTCACTCCAACAATGTAGTATTCATCCACAAATAATCTACTAGTGGAAAACACACACAGATCAAGGTAGACTACATTTACAATAAATCTGTACCAACAACTGCAATAAACCAACCTAAAAAATCAGTAATTGCAATAAAATAACCTAAAAAAATTATGACATTTGCATATATTTTTCAAATGAATATATAGTGAGTAAAAATGGAAGGCAGGAATGTGAAAGCTAAAGAGGACAGTAAGTCTGGGTTTTTTTATTTTTTAAATTACAAAATATTGATTTATATGTAATAATTTAGACTTGATCCTTCATCTTTAAAATTCTTACACATCTGCCAATAAATTTCCTTTTTAAATTAGAGTTGAGTCTCTGTGACTTGCAATCGAAGAGTCCTAATACTGTCCAAGACTGTTTTCTTACTTGTAAAACAGTCAAATAATGCCTTGAGGGTATGTTTTCAATAACAAGATTTTCAACAAAATCTTGGGATGAAAGATTTTAAAGGGCAAATCATCAATACATTATTCATGACATTTGAATTATGGAATCCCAAATATTTATCTGTAATTAAGGAAAAGGCCAAGTCAAAAATTCAAAACCATACTCAAATTTGTACTGAGGTATCCTAAAATTATTCAGTCTATGACTGATGATTCATAGAGGTCTCTGGATTTCATGCCTTTCACATAAAGCCTATTTGACAACCTTCCTTATAGCTGATCTAAATTTAATTAATTAAAAATATTTAAATATCCCATTTTCGCATATCTAAAATGAGGATTTCTAGCTTGAATGTACAGATACATGGAGCGAGTGGGAAAAGGTTAAAATTTACCATGCAATTTTCGTTAAGTGTGATCTTTATTAATGATATCAACGGTGAGGAGTATTTCTTCTATTTTCATCTTTTATATCTTCAAACTTTACAAAGCTTTTTTCTCTGATAAGAAATTCCCTGCTCAGGAAAAGTTCCTATTTGCCAAACTTTCAAATACCGTATTTTTTGTGAAAGCCTTTATGACAGAATTAGGTACTATCTCATCAGTCTTCACATAAGTTTATCTTTCTGTAGCTATCTATCTGTTCACATGCTTGTATTATGTACTAAACTGTGAGTTCTATGAGGCTCTGGACCATGTTTTATTCATCTTTGTAGTTTCAGGTTAGTATAGTGCATAGCACATAATAGATACACAATGATAAAAGAAACAATGTTAAGTTACTCCAGGAACCTACTACCATAAAATTCATCTCCTTTATTCATTATTTAAAGGTATATACTTTAATGAAGGATTTCTTACACTTTGCAGCACCTAGTTTAAACGGATAATTAGAATATCAACCATTTTGAAAGTTCTAAAGGGGGTAGAAAGGGAAAACGGCACTAGGAGAAACAGATAATGATGTGAAAAATGACTGGTTGAAGAGGGGAAAGACATAAATACTCCTCGTGGAGGGTAGTTCTAAAAATCACAGATAAAGAAGAAAATGAAATATATATTCAAGCTCCTCAGAACTTGGATGAGAGAATTGGCAGGAGTGCTGAGAGCATGTGAGAGGCAAGATTCAGATGAAAATCCAGACAGCTTCTATTTCTTTCTCTTGGCTTCCCCCTATTTTTCCGATTTCCATCTTTTATTATTATGGCTGTTCACTTCTGTATTTCCTATACCTCCAATTTACTGTATACTACCATTACATTAACCTGATACCACTAAGTCACTAATCTGGTAGGCAACGAAAACTGGAGCACCTATTTGCATGCTAAAATTTTAGGCTAAAACCAATTCTTCCCTACAAGCTTTAAATCCCCTAACTTTTCCTGGAAACACTACCACTTTATGAAAGAATACAAAATGGATGAATAATGAACACTTCTTTGATATGACAAACAGTAAACCAGTAATTCTCGACTGGGGAAATAGAGGACACATTCTCCTGGAGGGGAATGTGTAGTCTCAAAAAGCAAATAATTAAACTTTATATTTAGAAAACTTTAAAAAATCTTATTTTCATAATGCTCATAATCCTATGAGCTAGTGGGATTATTTAGAAGGTAAATTTAATTTAGAAGACAAAGATTTTCCACAATTAAGGAAAAGGATTTCAGAAACTCTAGGAATAGATTTTTATATTTATTAAAAGGGGGCAGATCTTTAAAAAGAATTGAGAAACAGCACATATAATGAGCCTACTTTGATAAAGCTATTATATACAATTATTTGTGTGGAGTTTAACACACAAGCACATATTCCTGTATGTCTTGAAGGATGGAAAAAGTATACATCACACTGTTAACAGTGGATGTCTCTGGATAGTAGTTTGTATTTATTTACTAAAATTTTCTACAATGAATAATAATTTTAGAATAAGAAAGGAAATGTTACTTTTACAAAACAATAATACAATAGTGTCTGCCTTTTTGACCACTGGAAACTGAAAGCAATTTATGGCAGAAGTAGGACAACACACCTTAGATTTTTCAGGTCAATGCATAAGGAATTGCACATTAAACCTGACATCTACATTTAAAAAACAAAACTTGCCAGTTGGTTAAACTTGTAGGAAAGAGCAAGATATTGGACATATTATATCAGGAAAAGATGTTCTAACTGGAACTTTAAAAAATAGTTTGAATCAGTGAAGATGGGAGGAAAGAGGAACCCAAAGACATAAACCACAGGTAGTACTGTTTAGCTAGCATTATCTTGCAAATACATAATAATGGAACAAAATTAGTGTGGGGAATTGGAGCTGAGCAAGAGAAACACTTGTGAGACTTTTTCAGTCTGTCCCCACTGGCTGAAAATCATCATCTAACAAATAATCTGACTAGCTGCTTTCAGCATCCATGCATTCAAAAGTCTATCTGAAATGGTAAGGAAAGATAAAGAAATGTCAACTTATTCTTCTTAGGGAAAAGAAAAATCAAATTTGGTGGAGGGGAGACTCTTCAATGGTTTCCCCTATATTTTTCTTCTCTAAGGTCCCAGTTTTCAATGTTATGTAAATCAGGCTATGCCCTTTTATCCAATTTGATAACTAACCAACTCCTTATCATAAAAGAAGTTCCAGTCAGGTTGTGCCTTTTTACTCCTATCTATCTTAAGCTTTCAAAGAACAGATCATATCCCACTGCTTTAATAAAACCATCCACAGATTTATCTCTTCCCATGAGTCCCTACATCCCCTACTCATTAATTTCATCAATAAACCACAAGGACTATTTACTAACACCATATATAATCTCCTAGAATACTTATGTAGGACAAGCTCCAAACTAGATTATAAAATTATTTAAAATAACTACAGGACTGGTAAAATCAAAAAGGAGAAATGTAATTTCACAAAGTTCAGAGGCACTATCCTAAAAATTGTTATACTATTTTGCATAGGGGCGCCTGGGTGGCTCAGTCATTGAGCGTCTGCCTTTAGCTCAGGTCATGATCCCAGGGTCCTGGGATCGAGTCCCACATCAGGCTCCCTGCTCAGCGGGAAGCCTGCTTCTCCCTCTCCCACTCTCCCTGCTTGTGTTCCCTCTCTCGCTGTGTCTCTGTCAAATAAACAAAATCTTAAAAAAAAAATAAAATAAACATTAAAAGCTACTTGGTAGAAGATTATAGATTTTAAAATTTATAATCTGCTGCTAAGCATGTAAAATTAAGAGAATCAATCTATTAAAATACAATGAATGTTCAGCATTTTTATGTCTTCTTTTCCTACTTGTAATGGTTTTATCCATCCAGCCAGCAATAGTAACTAAGGAGAATCTACTATGTGACAGCCGCTATGGTAAGTACTAGAGATATAAAGGTGACCAAAACCAAAGAAGGTGCCTACACTCCAAAGAGTTCAGTCTGGAGAAGTACATAAATAATCCAGTAAGAATATAGTTTAAAATATGGTTAGACACAGAGATAAATATTCTATAGAGGAGGAACATGGGTCCCATAAAACTTTGTAGCAAATAAACTTGATCTAGTGGGAAAAGACCAAAAAAACTTCCCCCAAAACAAAAATTATGTTGGAGATGTGATCTGTATGTAATCCAAAGAGCTAAGGATATGAGTGTAGATGAGGACAGTCATTCCTGGCAGAAAGAACAGGAGCTATGGTACCCTGGTAGGGGTTATGTTAAAAAAATAGGGACGGGCCTGTATGACTCTAGCTAGCATAGATAAGAGGTGAAAAAAATGGCTGAGAGAGGACACTTTAAAGGAAAGCAAGGAAGCTGGTTCTATTGGAAAATTAAAAGCAACGAACTGGGCAGGACTTACGGAATTCATTAAGTATAGTGATCTCTAGGGGTAATGTGAAAGCATTAGAAAAATTTTTTAAGTAGGGAAGTAACATACTCAGAAATGCATTTTGAAATTACTCTAGCTACAATGTAGACTAAGACAGGCCACAGTGGTTGTGAATAAACAGATTTTACTAGATTGCTGCAGGTGCCAGATGACTAGGGTAGAGTTAGTAAAGATGAAAATAACATCACAAACAGTAGCTAAAACAAACTTGTATTTTTTCATTCTGACCTCAACTAGCCCTAGAAAGTAGCATTTAAAAATCAAAACATTTTAGATAAAACAAATAAAATATGGTTTTCTTAATCTTATCCTATCACATATTTTCTTCAAAAATTAATATCCTGAGGATTGGCCAATTTGAAGAAATAACATTCTCTAGTTCAAATAAAACTATGTAATGACAGGTTTTTATGATTTCAAGAAAAAATATCAATAAACCCATGAGTATTATCAGATGCCTCTCAACTTACCATTTTTCCAATCATCATTACATAAGGTCCTGCCTGTTGATTTACAGCTAGAAAATCTAGCAAACGCACATACCAAAATATTATGTTAAGACAGTAAATTAATCTTCCAGCAACAAAAACATGATTATCATATGCATTCTCAAAGTTCCATTTTGCTCCAAATCTTAGTCCAAATCCAATGAAGAAAGAAATTATGGCAATTGTATCACTGATATTGAAGTAATCACTAAACCACACTTTAATCTTCTGGCTTATTTTTCCAGCTTCAGACATAAAGATCTACGGGTTAAAAAAAAAGAAAGAAAAAAATCTAATTGAACTGTTTAAGTAATCGATTTCTTCCTATTAAAACATATATTACATTCAATTATAGTATCACAGTAGAATTTTATGTATTTTTTTAATATTTCAAAGTATTTTTGTATTTTTTCAAGATTTTATTTAAAAGAGAGAGAGACCATGGTGGGGGAGGGAGAGGGAGAAGCAGACTCCCCACCAAGCAGGGAGCCCAACTTGGGGCTTGATCCCAGATGAACTGAGCCAAAGGCAGACACTTTAACTGACTGAGCCACCCAGGAGCCCCTCAAAGTTATTTTTTAAAACTGAAGTACAGTTAACACACATTATATTAGTTTCAGGTATACAACATAGTGATTCAACAACTCTATATATTATGCTCTGCTCACAAGTGTAGCTACCATCTGTTACCATACAATGCTATTACAATACCACTGACTATATATTCCTTGTGCTATACCTTTCATCCCTAGAACTTATTCATTCCATAACTAGAAGCCTGTGCTACCCACTCCCCTTTACCCATTTTGCCCATCTCTCCTCCCCTCCTTCCCCACAATCACTTTGTCCTCTGTATTTACAGGTCTGTTTCTGCTTTTGTTTTGTTGCTTAGATCTCATATATAAATAAATTATATAGTATTTGTCATTTGGTATTTATCAAAGTATGTTTATTTGGGCTTTGATGATGTGTTTGATCACTGAAACAATTCAGTAAGATATCAGAGACACATACTTCTTATCCTCCTTCCATATATGTATATAAATACCCACAAATAAATGACCTAGTCAACCAAGGTCATTCTACTAAGAAGCTGAAAATCTTAAATTAGAACAGAGTTCTCTAGAAAGTGAGATACTTCTGAAAGTTGTTTTATTTTTCATTGAAACAACAGGATATCCTGATAGGATCTTCCCAAAGGTGTCTTATTTATAGAAAGCAAACAACTCGATGGTTTAAGTACCCGTACTCATCTCTTCTATTGAATATAAAAAATAAAATTTGCATTGCCTGGATGGCTCAGTCGGTTGAGTGGCAGAATCTTGATTCTGGCTCAAGTCATGATCTCAGGGTAATGAGATCAAGCCCCTTGTTGGGCTCCGCACTCAGCTGGTAGTCTGCTTGAGTTTCTCTCCCTCTGTCCCTCCCCACCACTCGTGCTCTCTTTCAAATAAATAAATTTTTTAAAAGAATTTTAAAATTTCTCTTTTGTGGGGAATGGTAATACATTTATAGCTTCAAAATCATAAGTGTATATAAAAATAAGTACTGAAAAGTCTCTCTTCCATTCTTCTTCCTTAGCCAATTAACTTCCCTTCCCACTAGAGGCAACCAGTTATTACAATCTAATGAATCCTTGTACAGTTTTTATGAATATGCATTTAAAAAATTATTTACAACTTTATCATTTAACAATTTAATTTTTTCAAACATGTTGGTAAAACAACAGATTTCATAAACATACAAACCATGGCACTCAAAGGAATTAAAAATGCATAATAAAATATTTAAGAAGATAAATTCCTATGACACCTAAGTGGAAGGGAAGTACAATGCTTTCATTTGTTTTTGCCACATAATGTATTCTCTAAATCTAAAGCACAGACATGAAATAATCCAGAAGTATTTAAGTCAGTGTGTTATAAAACTATATTTATGTAGTTAATAGTTTGAATAAAAAGTATAAACATTTATTTAAGGAAAAATATTTTTTTAAAATCAAGATGTTAGAAAATTTATAATTTAAACTGAAAACTGTGATAGACACAGGAATCTAAATCTAAATGACAATTCAGTGGGCAATACAGTACACTTTTATACTGATTAAGAGTAACAGATACACATACCCACATACATATAGAAAACCAAACCAAACACCCTCCATATATACAGTAAGTTACTGGTAGGAGAAACTACAGACATACCTCACGGACTTTCTCAATAGCATAGGTAAAAATATAAGCAATAACAATCCATTCTTGAACTGAAGGTAATCGTTCCATTTGTACAAGAACCACAAATGTATAAAGCATCAGAAATCCTAAGTATGCCAACTAATGAAAAACACAAAGTATGAATAATATTAATTACAAGATAAAATCTTCTCAAAATTTTCAATCCAACATACAGAAGAGAGACTAAAATGAACCCCTGTGAACTATCTCCAAGCTTAATCATTAAAACAGTTTTAGGGGTGCCTGGGCGGCTCAGTCAGTTTAAGCATCCAGCTCTTGGTTCTTGGTTTTGGCTCAGGTCATGATCTCAGGGTCGTGAGACTGAGCCCCACATTTAGCTCCACGCTTAGTGTAGAGTCTTCCCTCACCCTCTACCCCTCCCCTGGTTCATGTGTGCGCTCTCTCTCTCTCTCTCTCTCTCTCTCAAATAAATAAATAAATAAATTATTTAAGAAAAGTTTTAGAAGTAACTTCATTGCAAACACTGCATTTATCAATCAAAACATAAATGGTTCCAAGAGTATAACTATGGTGTTCTAGAACTTTGATGACTTTCTAGTATTCCCCATAGGAAGAATTTTATAGTAGATTTATGTTCTCAGCATAGTTCATATAATTCCATTTAACTTATACTATTCCTAAAGTATCATATTAAATATACTATAGAACTTCATCACCATCATCATCAAGAAACACATACTACCTACTTCCTCCTTCCCCGAACCAAATACTATTCCCAGGAAAGACAACTGTTATTTTCCTAACTCCTAGTCATTGAGGTTGAATCCCAAGAAATGAAAACAAATATGAAAAGCATTTTTCCCTAGGTAAAGGAACATACCACCTTTGATACTCTCAACAAAAAAGATATTATATAAGATCTATGTATAACAACATCTGAAGAGTTATTTCGTTTCAGAGGAAAACCCAGACTCGTTCACCCTTGGACAATTGTATCTAAGAATCCTCTCTTCATTCTCCTTGCCTCTACCAGCGTTAAAACAAGCCACGTTCTTGATTTAAGCTATGGCAGGGCTGGGCAGTAAACTCCAATAAATGAGGAAAGAAAAGAGAAATTTCTATTTGGCCATCAGGGTTGTCCATTTTTTAAAAAAAAAACATTTTATTTATTTATTTGAGAGTGAGTGAGCAAGAGAGAGAGAGAGAGAGAGAGAGAGAGAGAGCGCGCATGCGCAAGCCAGGGTAGAGGCAGAGGGAGAGAGAGAGAAGCAGATGCTCCACTGAGCAGGGAGCCTGACATGGGACTCGAACCCAGGAGCCTGAGATCATGACCTGAGCCGAAAGCAGATGCTTAACCAACTGAGCCACCCAGGCGCCCCAAGGTTGTCCATTTTTAAAGAGTCACTCACATGAATGTAAATGTGACGAAAACGAAAAACAACAAAACAGTAACAAGATAAACAACTTCAGAATTTTTCTGGGAAGGGGAATAAAAATTCATTCATTCAACCCATGGTTAAAAGCTGAGGCTAATCTCATCTGTTTCTTGAGGTGAGTCCATCCGCCATGGACTGTAATACTCTTTGATCTGGGAGATAAAACTGTTCTCCCACAAAGCAAGAGATAAGCCAATTATGTGTCAGATAATAAAACATATACCATAATATGATTAAGGAAATAAGCTATTATACCACTGATAAACTATATGATCTAGATTACTTTTTACCTTCAAATTAACACTGCAAAAAGGTTCATTTCAAAAATTTTATACATACTCTGCAAAATCCTAAAGCACAAAGATGTACCCATATCTATTCTGGTTAATCTTTAGCAATGTTTTTGGTAGATTTGATTTGTGTTTGATACCTGCGTATAAAGACATATGGTTACTGCATTTTTGTTTAATCTATTTCTAGTTCCAATCAGAATTAAGATTTGTTAGCATTTATCATTCTATATGATGGCAAATGGAATAAAATTAAGTTAAATTTATGCTCTTTTAAGTGGAAAATGGCTTGTCAGTGATCTAAGTTATATCAAGATAAATAGGGACTTTAGACCTAAGGTACCTTAAAGCTTATCCTTTAAAAATATTCTGCTCGTACAACTTAGAAAACATACAACATACCGTATTAAACCAGAATTTTACAATTGGCGCATGATAAAAGGCATAAAACTTTCTTGTAATGGGAAGTTTTTTTGATTTTATTTGTATCTCCATTTCATTTTTTCCTTCATTACTGTCCAATATTCTTACTTCTTTAAACACTTCCTAAAATAGAAATAACAGTTATCATATTTATTCACAAAATGTTTATATTTACTTAAAAATATTTTTCCTCCTTACCATGGGAATCTCTTCTGCTATGTTTTGAAAGTTGTTTTCACTATCTTCCATTGTCATTTGATGGGCATCTTGAGATTGTGGAATATGAGACATCTCAGCCTTTGTTTTATATTCTAGCATTAATATGGCAGGTGGAACTAAAATGCTTAATATGACCTAAAAATTTTAGAAACATGTAAGTTTATATTTTAAAATTACCTTCAAGAATAAAAAGAATAAAAAGGTATTAAATATCTTTGATTATTAGTTAGCCAATCTGCCCCTGTTAGTATAGGGGAAAAACCAAAAACTTCATTTTTATACTTGATTATTATATTTAAAGAGGCCCAGGTTGAATTGTTTTAAGGAGTGACAAAACATTTAGGTACTATGATATGAGGATACAGAAAAGATTTACTAATTATTTGTTCAGAAAATAATTTTTGTTTAAATAAAATTCAAGCCTTATGAAGTTATGTACATAATTTTATCCTAAAACTCTTTGCAACTGTTCCATGTCGTAACATGATTACTCAGCTTGTGCCTCTATAAACAGATTTATTTGTAAAATTTTACGTTATTACCTGCATAATCCTAAAGCACAAAAAAATTGTAATTGTGTATCAGGGTTTCTATTGGTTAATCTTTCACCATTATTTTTATTAGAGGATCAGTATTTGTTATCTACTTACAATGGTTAAACCACTTGCCTGATTTCTGCCTCTACATCTCTGTACCTTATTTAAGATATAAGATAATGAAAAGGAAAGTTTAAAGTAGTATCTCTCAGTATGATGAAACCAAAAGTATCAGTCAACATTTTATCCAAATTCTTAACCATAAAAACTAATTCATGTAATTATTTAAGAAAAAGGTAACAAATTATTAAGTTAGTAGACAGTTCTCAATTTTAGAATTTGGAAATCATCTTTTCATAAAGAAGGAACTTTTTTTCATTGCTGCTCAGGGCTGTAAACACCAATACTTCCTTTGTTGCCCTCATGCTTCTAGCTTAGAGAGGGGCAATAATTATACACCATACCGGAAAAGGATTCAGAGTGAAGAACAGAAGGAAAAAAGAAGCCATTTCATGCCCCTTGAGATAAAATGCCAACACTGCTGTCCCCACCACCCTCATAAATCAAGGCATTTTACTATATATCTGGGCTAATCCCTCTGTTCTTTTTATCTAATCACACACTAGATGTAACTGTTTCTAAGGTATACCTTGTACCAGGAATTTTTCCTCATATTCAGCCTTCCCATCCACATATCAGATAACAACATTTGTGTACAGGTGTGAGCTACAAAAGGTCTAAGTCTTGAAGAAACTGCTAACTTGAGGCAGGTGGAATTACTCCAGTTTTTCAGTTCATAAGTGAGCAATTTCATAGCCATGGTTTCATCCTGTCTGAAGGACTGTTCTAGTAATTCAACTGCGAGTTGACCAAAATCACTATCAAAAGATAAAGGCCAAAACATTCATATTACCAAACTGCAGTTTAAGACACTATTCTTATATAATTTCATAACATTTTATATTTAATATAACAACATTTATATTTAATATTTTAACACAAACTCAGGGAATTATAAGGCATTAGAATCATAGCAGCTCTGTTTCCAGATATCTATTACCATGCAGATATAACAAAATATTAAAATATGTCACATGAAGAACAAGTCTGAGAAGGTGACTCCAGAGCATTTTCCACTGGCCTTGGAAATAAAACTCCAGTCTCACAGGAAACCCAAATTGACAATGTTCAGCCGCTCTGTACAAAAACTCTTATCTATATAGTATTTCAAACATAGGGGTGCCCAGGTGGCTCAGGTGGTTAAGTATCTGCTTCAGACTCAGGTCATGATCCCAGGGTCCTGGGATCCAGCCCCGGGTCATCGGGCTCCCGGGTCATTGGGCTCCCTGCTGAGCGAGGAGCCTGCTTCTCCCTCTTTCCCACTTGTGTTCTCTCTCGCTATCTCTGTCTCTCTCTCAAATAAATAAATAAAATCTTAAAAAAAAAAAAAAACATAAAAAAGGTTTGGTACCCAGTAGAAAGAATAATGTGAATAGGACTAACCTAATCATGAAAAACATCTGAATCTTAGATTCCCAGAGTAAGTGATCATAAGATCCCTGCTTATTTTCACTAATAACACTTACTCTCTTCCAAAGACAGCCCATTTTGGGAGAGCTAAGTTCTATTTTCTATCATAAGGTTTCCTACAAACTATCTTTCCAGCTTGACAGTCATTATTACTCTAAATGTAAACTTCTGTGAACTGTTTTACTCTTCCATGTATATAGTTCCACCTTCTGAAATGCCCTTCCAGTTGAAATCCCATTCATTTCCTTAGAACACAGCTCAAAACCTTATTTTTTTCTTTTCCTTACCACTCCAAATGGAACTTTTCCTAATCTAATTAATTGCTAGTATATGCAATTATTAAACTGACTTCTGGCATTTCTTCTTTCTTGCCAAAATATTTCTCTTGAGTTGTAAACAATAACCTCTTTTTACGTGCATGAACAGGAAAGTTTCCTTCTGAATTCTAAGAAGTACCTAATACATTTTGGGGCGCCTGGGTGGCTCAGTCAGTTAAGCTACCAACTCCTGATTTCGGCTCAGGTCATGATCTCAGGGTTGGAAGATCAAACCTGAGACTCGCCCTCTAAGTCCACGCTCCAGAGAGGAGCCTGCTTAAGATTCTCTATCTCCCTCTCAATAAAAAAAAGTACCTAACACATTTTAATTGTGCCAATAAAATTATATGTATATATACCCATTTATTGCATGACACTATAACCTCCACTTAAACATGATCTTGTTGTATTTCTTAAATGTTTGAAATGATAAAATATAACTTACTTAGAATACTGTTTCAATTCTTCTGAAGTGTCATCTACAAGGTCACTCTGCTTTGCTTCATATGCCATTGAACGATAGATCTTACAGGCAACTAATGCTTTAGCCATTGATTCTTCACCATGCTGCCATAAAAAACGGGCCATGACCTGTCTCTTCATAAGGCAAGCCCAAATTAACAGTTCATTAAGTGGATAAGGAAAGCGCTTGGTTTCTGGATCATCAATATCTACAATTTCATCTTTGGCTCTCTTCTTCTTTCCTTCTTCCACAGCTGTATCAATCTTCAATGGAAAACAAATGTCTAAGATTCATTATAATAAGGCCATATGACATTAATGTGAGAATTTTTATAAAATCTCCTTTACACTATTCTTCAACTTCATATAGACTGCACAAATCAAAATGGTATAAATTTATAAATTTTATATACTTTATTTTATTATAGCTCAGGTTTTATAGAAATGGCATTTCTAAAAAAAAAAGTCATTGTAATAAAGTTTTCCAAAATTAAAGGAAGGGCCTAAATATTTCAACTAATATCTGATAAAACATAACTTTAATGGAAGAAAAGTGTGTCTAAAATACTTACCTTGCACGCTGTTAATCAGTTACAGTGGAATAAAAGGAGGCAGTTAAGTATTTATCAAAACATTTAAAAATTTTTATTATAACTAAATATAAAAAACTTCATAGAACCGTTAAGTCATAATAAATATCTTTTTGTATATGGGAAAATGAAAAATCAAAGATGTGTCTACAAAAGTTCATTCTTGCTAAAACAAGTAGTTTTCTGTTTCATAAATACTAGTAAATTAGATAGAACAAAATTCAGAAAAAGTTAAAATTTACAGAAACATACCTTTGGTCGATAGGGCTGTGCTGTTTTAATGAAATGATTGTGCCTCATTTTTTCCTTTTTATCTGCCCTATTGCCAAAAGATTCATGACTCTTGCGCAACTGAGGAGTGCTGCTGGAGGTATTTCGGCCAGACCTCTGAAAATGAAAGCTTATTAGTTTTTACAGATTTAAATACACTGATAAATCATAAAAATTCAAGAATTCATACATATGTACAAATGTGTTTGTACACACACAGAAAATAATTATTTTGTTTTGGATTTCAATTACAAAATATTTCTGTGTACTCTTATAGTTGAAAATATTGTATTTTTAAGACAATGCTACTTTCACTATTCTAATATAAAAATGTAAGTAATTTTAAACTTTTAAAGTATATGAGTTTTTATGAATTCTTAACTTATAAAGTGTACAATACAAAGGACATATATAGACTTCCCCCAAAATATTACATACCCGATTATTTCCACCAAGACTGTTATATATTAATCGAAAACGTTTCCGAGTGTAGGTGCATCTATAGGTTCCTCCCATAAGATATTCAATAACAAGTCCTATATCGATTAGGGTGATCTTATATCCTGGAGGAAGATTTCCCTGGAAACAAGACATTAGTTTTAAATAGGATATTTCTCAATATTTCCATGCATGCCTAGAAATACACCCACTCTCCAAAATAACAAATGTTTACTTGTTACAAGAAGCTGGGGTTGCCAGCAGCTATCTTTACAGGAGAAGGAAGTAACTTGTTCATTTCCTTCTATAAGAAGGGATTCTGAAGTTTTGAAGTCACAAAGGTGTGCTCAGGACAGAAGGATGACTTATAGCAGCAAGAGCATTTGATCTTTCCACTGCCCTAATACTTCACACATAGAGGCAAAGGAACGTCTAAGAGTCAAGTATTCCATTTTCACTGTGGCACATTATCATAAATTACATTTTCCTGCAAAAACAATGCTATAAATGTTAATTATGTTTCCACGCAGGCCCTTAAGTACTTATAAGTACTTTTTAGCCAAAATTATATTGGTTATATTACAGGTTACACAAGTTTTTATAGTCTCATCTAAGATTTAAACTACCACTTATAACACTGTTTAGAACTAAGACTTCATTTTCCCCAGGGCAACAATTTTTTAGAACATGAGCCATTTGTGAGTTTGGAAGATTGTCTGTTCAGAATCAAATATTTGGTTAATCTCATTAAATAATCTTAAAAGGGTTTAATCATAAGACAATTTACATATATTAACCAATTCTGCCCTCCTACCATCACCATTCTTTCCATTTCCCTAATTATAATTTCATAAAATTAGTACTTAAAAATTTTTTAAGATTTTATTTTAGAGAGAGAGCAAGTGAGCCTGCATGCGCACACAGCGGGGAGGGGCAGAGGAGAGGGAGAGAGAGAATCTCAAGCGGACTCCATGCTGAGTGTGGAACCTGATGCGGGGCTGGATCTCATGACCTGAGCCAAAATCAAGAGTTGGATGCTTAACTGACTAAGCCACCCAAGAGCCCCTAGGTCCCCCAGTACTTTTAAAAATGCTTATACCTTTTATAATTTGGTTTCATCTGTGAAGTTTTAAATATCTAGATACTTATTCCTTAAATCTCTGATTTAAAAATTAATCAAAAATAGTTTTGGGTGCCTGGGTGGCTCAGTCAGTTAAGTGTCTGCCTTCGGAACAGGTCATGATCCCAGGGTCCTGGAATCAGGTTCTGTATCCAGCTCCCTCCTCAGTGGGGAGTCTGCTTCTCTCTCTCCCTCTACCCCTCCCCTTGCTCATGCTCTCTCTCTCTCTCTCAAATAAAATCTTTAAAATATATATTTTCTCACCTTAAATGCAAGATTTTTCTTTTTATTTTGTCTTGAGCAACCTCAAAATATGCCTTATGAATGAGGATTATCATGCATGTTTTTAGTTTTCTGTTTTTTAAAATATTTGACAAATACATGATATGATCCCACTTAAATGGGAAATATTTAAATTAAGGGAAATAATGTGAGTTGCCTAAAAAAAAAAAGTACGATAAACAATTTCTCAAACTACACAAATACTACTTACAACACTCAACTTATTAATTTGAATCAGAAAATAGTCAATTACTGCCTTTCCTTTAGGATTTTTCACTTACAGAAATAAAAAAAATTGGCTTATTTAGTATAGCCACCAATGTAAAGACAGTCAATTTATAACAAATCTCTTATTTGTTTGTAGAATTAAAAACTATAGTTCCTTCTGCTAATTCACATAAGTAAATCATAATGCAAATGTGTTTTAGAAACCCCTGGACTGAAGGTCTCCCCCATCACTCAAGCTTTCTGGGAGAAAGGGGGGGGAAAAAAGCCTTAATTATTTTAACAACCAAAAAACCCACAAATTAATGTGAAATGTCCAGAATAGGCAAATCCATACAGATAGAAAGTAGATTAACAGTTGCCTAGGGCAGGAGAGAGGCAGGAAGTAGAGAAGAAAGCAGGAATGGGGAGTGACTGCTAATGGGTACAGGGTTACTCTAAAATTAGATTGCAGTGATAGTTGCACAACTGAATATACTAAAAGCCACTGAACTAAACACTTTAAATGGATCAATTTTATGGTATGTGAAATTTTTAATAAAGCTATAAAGGAAAACACATGGAAAAAACTGAATTAAAAATATTTTTAAATATAATAAAGTCTATGTTCTTCCTATGGGATGTTAGTTTATTAAATAAGTGACAAAACAAAAAATTAAAACAGAAAATGACATTTCTGTTTTAATTTTTCAGTTTTTTAATAGTACACTCACATTTAATAGCAAGTAAAAGTTTGAAGAATTCTAGAAAAAAAGCATTTTAGTTCAGAAACTAAAAAAATATTTCAATTAATTAAACAATTATCTTTTCACTTATGAAAATAAAACTATTAGATACCAATATTTTAAATGACTATAAAATTTTTAATAAATGTCTAAAACTATTCACAAAGAATCCCAACAGAAGAGAAGGGTGATATTAATTAATTCACAAAGAATCCCAATAGAAGAGAAGGGGAATATTAGTGCATCAAATTTGGTCACCACAGAATGGCTTTAAATAATGATCAATAGTGGATATTAAGAGAGCATTCATGCATGATTTCAACATTTCAGCATTTTATTGGCAAAATCTGCCATGAAGATCACCATCCAGTGTATCCTTCAATGTCTTTACTCAATGTCCTTTACAGGTCGAGGTAACAAATTTTTTTTTTTTAAAGATTTTATTTATTTGAGAGAGAGAATGAGAGACAGAGAGCACAAGAGGGAAGAGGGTCAGAGGGAGAAGCAGACTCCCTGCTGAGCAGGGAGCCTGATGTGGGACTCGATCCCGGGACTCCAGGATCATGACCTGAGGCGAAGGCAGTCGCTTAACCAACTGAGCCACCCAGGCGCCAATTCAAAAATTTCTTTTGAACACAGAGAAAGAAGATACATTCTTTCAATGATCTTCCTTTAGGGACCAATGAGCATTATGAAATTCATCACACTGGATCTCACATGACTAGAAACTCAGAAAAATTGGTCTTAATTTCATAAACTTAAATTTTTCTTGATTTCTGATATATTATGCTCTTTACTGCTAAGTTACCACAAACTCAGCCCTTATTTTATCTTGCTCTAAATGTCATTTTATTGATATTTTTAAGATGTACAATATTTAAATGTGTTTTTGAAACAGATGAAGTATAACCAATTTTTAAAATAGCATTTTCAAAAACAAAAATAAACTCTTACCTGTTTGACATCCCGAACAAGATGAAATAGCATTGGATTAGTTGGACCTTGTTTCTTTAAGGAGAAAAAAATTAAAGCAAATTATTATTTTTCTTCAAAATAATGTAACTTCTTTTGTTACTTACAGGACTTTATGAAATGATATTGTTGCTCAAATTATATTGTTTTTCAGCTAAATGAGTTCTGTCCATAAAATGGAGCAAAGAAAAAGATAAACCATTTCATATCATCATATTTACCTTCAAAAAGATGTACAATTTAGGTTATGTTTTACTTATGCAAAAACACAAATTTTAAATCACGCAAACTTTGAAAGCTTTACAATTCTATCTTTAATTTACATTTCTTTCATTGATAATGGAGCTGTACACTATTTAATTTTTTTAAAAATTTATTTATTTGAGAGAGAGCATGAACAGGACAGAGGAAAAGGGAGAAGCAGATCCTCCACTGAGCAGGGAGCCTGACGCGGGACTCGATCCCCAGAGTCCGGGATCATGACCTGAGCTGAAGGCAGACGCTTAACTGACAGCTACCTAGGCGCCCCAATTTAAAATTCTACATAATATCTAAGGGAGCCTGGGTGGCTCAATCGTTAGGCGTCTGCCTTCAGCTCAGGTCATGATCCCAGCGTCCTGGGATCAAGCCCCACATCGGGCTCCCTGCTCTGTGGGAAACCTGCTTCTCCCTCTCCCACTCCCCCTGCTTGTATTCCCTCTCTCTGTCAAATAAAATCTTTAAAATAAAATAAAATTCTGCATAATATCTAAAAACGACTGTTCCTAATACTGGGTATAAACTCTTATTTTGCCTTACTTTGCTCTTTCTTTTTATAATATTTAATCTATCCACTCAGGAGCTGAGTTCTCTCTGGCAATTCTTCTCCTTATGTTAATTTTTTAAAAAATATGAAGTATTTCATATTTTTTAGGTATTGGCAAGTATTGTATTTTCCCTAATCATACAGAAAAGTAATACTTAGAATTCTATTTTATCTTAGTCCATTAATGTTAAATATAACTTCTAAGTATAAAATAAATATACTTTAATATAGCAGTTTTCAAAGTGTGGTCCAGTTAGCTCCCCTGAGGGCCCCCAAGACCCTTTTAGGCAGTCCACGAGATCAAAAGTATTTTCAGAATCATGTTAAGAGGTTATTTTCATTTAGGGCACCTGGGTGGCCCAGTTGGTTAAGTATCCAACTCTTAGTTTCCACTCAGGTCGTGATCTAATGGTCGTGAAATTGAGCCCTATGTTGGGCTCCATGCTCAGCCTGCTTAAGATTCTCTTTGCCTCTCCCTTTGCCCCTCTCCCCCCCAAAACAAACAAACAAACAAAAAACCCACATGTTATTTGCATTTTTTCATTTCTCTCAGTGTTCAGTGGAGTTTTCCAGAGGCTTCTTGTGTGGTATCATAAGATTAAATTCAAAAGCTACCTTCTATGAAGTCATATATTAAAGAGATTTGTAAGACAGTAAAACTATTCTACACTCCTCACTAATCTATTTTTCTTGAAAAATGTTTTTTGTGTTAACATGTAATAGATTTATTATTGTTACTTAAAATTAGTATTTTTTAAATTTCTTGATTATACATTCTAATGTGGTATTGACACACATAAATAAACCCTCTTCAGAATAGCTCTTTTAAGTCCCCAACAACTTTTTATGTAATAGGACCCTGATAACAAAGTTTGAGAACCACTACTTTATCATGTTATATAATCCTTTAACTTTAAACAAAGCTTATCAATTACTGATGCTGAAAAGTAAATATCATCTTAATAACTCTGAGTTACACAATTAAAAAAATTACCTGCCTTGCTAATGGGATCAATTTTTATTTTTTATTACTTTTATATCTGCTTTACATTTCAGGAGTATACCTTATTACTTTAGCACAATGAATAATCCTTTTAATTTTTATACCTGTTTGCTAGAAAGAGTAGAATGCCAACAAAGTTCAATCTAACTGTGCTAGATACTATTAAAGAAAAAAAATGGGGGAAAATAAAAGATATAATCCCTACTCAAAAGAAGCTTACAATCCACAGGGAAGATATAATTGTCCTCAACTAACTATGCCGAAGGGTTCGTGGAGGTAGTGGCACAGATTAGAACTATGTTCTAAATAATGAATAAAATTCCAGTAAGTGCAGAGTAGCTGAGAGAAAAACACACACCAGCAGTGTGTAAACAAGACATGCTTTTTTAAAAAGTTTATATTTTGGGGGACTAATAATAGGTAGAAACATAACTGAAACATCCAGTATGGGAAGGTGGGGGTGGGAATAAAAGGCCAAGTGACAGTTAGCTAGGGCAAAATCTCAAAAGCTGAAAAACTTTGGATTTTTTTGGATCAAAGTTTGAAAAACTTTGGATCAAGCTAAGAGCTTGGTTATTATTCTATACACACTGGGGAGCTATCAAAGATTTTTTAACTGGGGAAAGATATGGTAAAATATAGGGTTACAATAATTAGCTTAAAGAACTGATTTGAAGAAAGGACAATGAGATTAGATTACTATAATAAGACTGCTATAAACACAAAGTACAAAGACATTAGGAATGAAAAGGAGGAGATAAAAAGGCAGAAATTGATGAATGAACAGACAGCTTTGCAGAGAAGTCAAAGTTAGAAAGCTAGGATTTGGTAATAGTATACCTCAAAATATAGTACAATTAAATTAATGTTGGTAACATGGAAAACCAGTAACAAGGGCAGTATTTACTCTCTCCAATGCTAGACACATGAACTGAGAAAGGCTTTGTAAAGGAAACAGTTTTCAGGAGCTCTTTAGAAAAAAAAACGAAAAACTGTATGTAAGCTAAAAGAGGGATACCACAAGGTCAAAATCACGAATGTAAAAAAAAAAAAAAAGGAGAAAAGAAAAAACAATCTGTAATTTATCCATTAAGAAAAGCCATCAAAAGAAGTTTGGTGTAACAAATGACTACCCAAGAGGAAAAAAAAGAAGAAGAAAATACAATGACTCTGTAATTAAGAAGCTGATCCTATGGTTTTAAAAAGGGGTGAGGAGAAGGAATGGGAGACAGGGTTATTAATACTTTACCTCCTTCTTATGTGACTATGGTGACAGGGGAAATATCAGAAACAAGGAAAGGGTTTCAGATTGTCACATAACCAACCCACCCTAACACTGGCTGTAATTATTCTAAGTAATCAAGAAAATCATTAAAGGTTTTAGCAGTAGAACTGGATATGTTCAGGTACAATTACACTTCCCAAAGAGATAACCTTAGTCAACAAAGAATTTTAACATATACTTACTGTGTTATAAAGTTCTTCCAGTCTAGGAATGGTAAGGAATTTATGCATGCTTACTCCATTTTCAATAAGAAGTTTCACAAATGCAACTCTATCCATTACAAGAGCATCAAGCATAGCTTGTTCCAAGGACCCAACCTAAAAGAAAATAAAAATTAATCAATATATTTCACAGTCTAATTATACAAATAGTTCTAAATGAAAGTCCTTATTTGTTCCTGAACAGTATTAGAACAAAATTTAAAAGATGCAAAATAGGGGTGCCTGGGGGGCTCAGTCAGTTAAGTCTTCAACTCGATTTTGGCTCAGGTCATGATTTCAGGGCTGTGAGATCAAGCCCCGCATCCAGCTCCACACTGCGTGTGGAGTCTGCTAAGATTCTCTCTTTCCTCTTGCTCTGCCCTGACCCCACCTCAAAAAAAACCCCACACAAAATAGTAAAAGGCTAGGACTTAAGGTATAAAGAGAATAGCAGAAAAGACCTCTATAGAGTAGCAGTCTCCAAAGAACATTTCATAAGCAGTATTTCTGCAGGAGAGTGTTATATAGGGATTAAAAAAAAAAAGAATTCATCATTAAGTCAATTTAGGGGAGAAATATCTTAAGAGCAACAGTTCTCAATGTTTAGGAAAGGTTTTTTTGAGGGATCATTTCAATAACTGGGGGCCATTACCAACATTCAAAGAATACCAGAGATCATACAACATGCCAGACAATTTCACTCAAAAAGGAAGTGTCCCATATCTCACACAATTTTGTTATCCTGTTACATGTTCATGAATAAAAATGCAATAGTTCTGCTTTACATATAAACACAAAGTATTGTCATGGTTTGTTTTACAAAATGAACTTTCCAAAAATACAACTACCATATAAATTAGGTAAGATGGTACTTAGCTTTCTTTAGAACTTTAGCAGAATTATTCACCATTAGAGAAACATAACATCTCCAAACAGCAACACAATCTGTGCTGTTTGAGTTTAATGTAACACATGTATATCAGTCAGCATTTACAAGCTAACCCTTTTTAGTTTTTAGGGACTCTTTAGATATTTTTCAACAAACTCTGAATCAAATGCTATTAAATTAGTGGAGACACAAATATAGAGATTTCATTAAGTACTGTAAGTAAAGGGTATTTTTATTAGTAGAATATTAATATATTTAATATTAATATATTTTATATGTATAATATTAAGATACTTTAACATCTCATATTATTGCTTCTGTATATATTTTTTTGAGATTTTATTTATTTGACAGAGAGAGAGAGAGAGAGAGAGTGAGCTGCAGGCAGGGGAGAGGAAGAAGCAGGCTCCCCACGGAGCAGAGAGTCCGACCGCAGGGCTTGATCCCAGGACTCCGGGATTATGACCTGAGCCAAAGGCAGATGCTTAACCACCTGAGCCACCCAAGCGCTCCAACTTCTGTATATTTTTAATATTTTGGTACCATATGATAGAATAAAATTTTGTGGTGAAAAATCAATACCAAAATGATTTTTTTTTTTTACCTCTCGTTTTCCAATCTTATTCTGATGCTGTCTTCAGAAGTTTACTAGACAACTATACAACTTCTCTACAGTAACTTCTATTAACCTTTCTTCAGTGTATCCTCTAATTTCATCACTCAGCAAAGGATTTGGTCACCAAGATCTTTTTCAGGATATAGACTAAATGCAAACCTTATACCTGATGGGTTTTCAAGATGAAAGATCTTTTTTCTGCAGTATTTTTTTACCACTCAGTTCTATGTCATAACAAGGGAAATATTTTGACACTGCACTTAAAGATAAGGCCAAACTAATTAATAACACTGTAAAACTTATTTTCTCATACTAACAACTGGTCATTTATCATGGCATGTTATTCCTATTTTAGTTAAGATTCTTTCTCTTATCACATACAAATAATTCTGATGTTATTACTTATTCTAACATTAACTATTTGTACTCTTAATTCCTATTTGGTCGTCTTCATGGGTGTTTTTCTGCTCTCATGGAATTTAAGTCACCAACAACATTCAGTATTAGTGTGCACTCACAACTGCAGCATTTACACTGATTCTACATAAAATAAGTGTAAGCATCTAATTACTTATGCCACCTATATGTTGCCATTCTTAAGCACCTCTGCACTGAAGTATCTATTTTTATTATAAATCACTTTCATTTGTCTTTATTACAATATGGCATTATATTGTTTTTTTAAAATTTGTATAGAAATGCACTCAATGAGGGTGCCTGGGTGGCTCAGTTGGTTAAGCGACTGCCTTCGGCTCAGGTCATGATCCTGGAGTCCCAGGATCGAGTCCCGCATCGGGCTCCCTGCTTGGCAGGGAGTCTGCTTCTCCCTCTGACCCAACCCCCTCTCATGCTCTCTCTCTCTCTCATTCTTTCTCTCAAATAAATAAATAAAATCTTTAAAAAAAATGCACTAAATGAAAGTCTATTTTCGTATAATAAAAAGGTCATAATAAAACTGACATGTTCTATCTGAATTGAACAGAAAGAAACGTTCTATCTGAATTAGGTTTATAACCACAGCCTTAAAACAACAATAAAGCCTGACAAAATTTTCACATCTGAGAAAAAAAGGTTTAAAGAAAAAGTATCTGTTTTGTTCCACATTTCTTCATACATTCAATGCACTCTGAACTCCTAACAAATGAAGAGGAAAAACAGTAAAACAATTATGCTGCAAACTCTAGCATGAAGGAAAGCACAAAATCAAACAGATATTATTGTGCAGAACAAATCCATGACATAAACCACATATACACAGAAGATAAAGGCTTTGTCCAAGCCTTTACATCTCAGGAGATTAAAAACCCCAATGAAGTTATTCAAGGGAATAAAAGGTTGGTTTACTTAAGTTACAGCTTTACCACAGCTGATTAACATTAATTTTTTCTGCTGTAGTCCTACAAGAATGGAAGTGACTATTCTTTTTTATTACTCCTACAAGAATGGAAGTGACTATTCTTTTTTATTATTTATAGGAAATACATTCCCATGGTTTAAAAAAATAATCAAGGGGCACCTGGGTGGCTCAGTTGGTTAAGCGACTGCCTTCGGCTCAGGTCATGATCCCAGAGTCCCGGGATCGAGTCCCACATCGGGCTCCTTGCTGAGCAGGGAGCCTGCTTCTCCCTCTGACCCTCCCCCCTCTCATGTACTCTCTCTCTCATTCTCGCTCTCTCAAATAAATAAATAAATCTTTAAAAAAAAAATAAAAAAATAATCAAATACCAAAATGGTATAAAATGAAACTTTGTCTCCTCTGGCCTTCATCTCTATAAATATATCCCATAATAACAGTTTCCAGAAAGGTTCTATGACTACACAGTGCCTGTAGATATGCCTGAATGTGTGTACATCCATAAACAGAATTTGCTACAATGAAGTTCATGCTATGCATACTTTACTGCAATTTGCTGTTTACACTTTGTAGACAGAAAAGATCTAGATCATCCTCTGTAAAGACTGGATAAAATAATCCAAGGTGGGGATGAACATTTATTTTGCCAAGTTTCCCAGTGATTCAGACATATAACAAAAATTTGTCAAGTGTTTACTATGCCAGTCTGTGAATATAGCAGGTTAACAAAAAAATTCTTTTTTTTTTTAAATATTCTTGCTTCTGTAAAATTTACTTTCTAGGAGTAGAAAGAAACAAATGGCTAAGATATATGGTGATAAATGCTAAAGAAAAAAATGGCAAAGAACACAGAAAATGCTGTCACGGGACTGCTATTAAAGTAGGGTGGATGGGGAGCTTGGGTGGTGCAATCAGTTGAGCAACTCTTGGTTTTGGCTCAGGTCCTGATCTCAGGGT